>NC_135986.1:22412924-22485449 GCF_053455715.1 Rhinoraja longicauda | reverse complement strand
AAGAAAGGGTTGAGGAAGAGAGAAACAGGGATGGAGGGAGAGAGATGTCACAATGATGGAATAAATTTGTCAGGTTGTTTACTCGTCCCAAAGAGAACGATCCGAACAGCCCCGCTCCCCGCGCTGGTACAACCCCCTCTTTACACCTCCGTTCTTGCACCGCCCTTTCTCCTCCTCCTCTCGCTCGCCCCCCCCTGCCGCCTCCCTCCCTCCCTCCCTCCCTCCCTCCCTCCCGCCCGCCCCCCTCCCTCCCTCCCGCCCACCCCCCTCGCCCGCCACGCCCGCTTCCCTTACCTTCACGGCGCCAAAACAGAATCCGTACAGGACAGCAGCGACCAGGAGACTACGCACGAAGCTGTAAAGTGCAGACACGGGGCTGGTCGTGGCTGTGAAGAGGACAGGACAGGCTCGGGTCACAGAAACATAGACATAGAAACATGGAAACATAGAAAATAAGTGCAGGAGTAGGCCATTCGGCCCATCGAGCCTGTACGCACCGCCATTCAATATGATCATGGCTGATCATCCAACTCAGTATCCCGTACCTGCCTTCTCTCCATACCCCCTGATCCATTTAGCCACAAGGGCCACATCTAACTCCCTCTTAAATATAGCCAATGAACTGGCCTCAACTACCTTCTGTGGCAGAGAATTGATCATCCAACTCAGTATCCCGTACCTGCCTTCTCTCCATACCCCCTGATCCATTTAGCCACAAGGGCCACATCTAACTCCCTCTTAAATATAGCCAATGAACTGGCCTCAACTACCTTCTGTGGCAGAGAATTAAACAGATTCACCACTCTCTGTGTGAAAAAAAACGTTCTCATCTAGGTCCTAAAAGACTTCCCCCTTATCCTTAAACTGTGACACCTTGTTCTGGATTTCCCCAACATCGGGAACAATCTTCCTGCATCTAGCCTGTCCAACCCCTTAAGAATTTTGTACGTTTCTATAAGATCCCCCTCAATCTTCTAAATTCCAGCGAGTACAAGCCGAGTCTATCCAGTCTTTCTTCATATGAAAGTCCTGCCATCCCAGGAATCAATCTGGTGAACCTTCTCTGTACTCCCTCTATGGCAAGAATGTCTTTCCTCAGATTAGGAGACCAAAACTGTACGCAATACTCCAGGTGTGGTCTCACCAATGCCCTGTACAACTGCAGCAGAAACCTCCCTGCTCCTATACTCAAATCCCCCTCGCTATGAATGCCAACATACCATTCGCTTTCTTCACTGCCTGCTGCAGGACAGGTGCAGGGCCTCCACAGCCATCTTGTGGCAATGACCTTCCACGTATCCTGCTCAATGCCGACTGGCAGTGTTGACGCAGTAATCTGGCCACGTGTTGGAGCGCCATTTCTCGGTTCAGCTTGTCGCATGCCGAGGTACAGTGAAAAGCTTTTAGAAACAGAGACCATAGGTGCAGGAGAAGGCCATGTGGCCCTTCGAGCCAGCACCGCCATTCACTGTGATCGCGGCTGATCATCCACAATCAGTACCCCGGTCCTGCCTTCTCCCCGTATCCCTTGATTCCGTTAGCCCCAAGAGTTAAATCTAACTCTCTCTTGAAAACAGCCAGTGAATTGGCCTCCTGTGGCAGAGAATTCCAGATTCACAACTCTCTGGGTGAAAAGGTTTTTCCTCATCTCAGTCCGAAATGGCCTCCCCCTTATTTTTAAACCGTGACCCCTGGTTCTGGACAAATTCACAACTCTCTGGGTGAAAAAGTGTTTTCTCACCTCAGTTTTTAATGGTCTCCCCTTTATTCTTAGACTGTGTGGCCCTTGGTTCTGGACTCCCCCAACATTGAGGAACATTTATCCTGCATCTAGCCTGTCCAATCCCTTTAAGAATTTTATATGTTTCGATAAGATAAACCAAAGTTTAGTTTAGTAGAGATCTCCTTCTCACTTCTAAAGCCCTTTGCTCCTCTAGGGAGCATAGGCCATTGACAAATGTCCTCCACCTCAGTTTTTCCTCATCTCAGTCCTAAATGGCCGACCGCTTATTCTTAAACTGTGACCCCTGGTTCTGGACTGCCCCTCAACATGGGGAACATTTTTCCTGCATCTAGCCTGTCCTATCCCTTAAGAATTTGATATGTTTCTCTACGATTCCCTCTCATCCTTCTAAATTCCTGTGAATACAAGCCCAGTCGACCCGTTCTTTCATCATGTGTAGGACAATAACTGCAGATGTTGGTTCAAATTGAAGGTGGACACAAAATGCTGGAGTAACTCAGCGGGACAGGCAGCATCTCGGGAGAGAGGGAATAGACAACAGACAATAGGTGCAGGAGGAGGCCATTCGGGCCCTTCGAGCCAGCACCGCCATTCAATGTGATCATGGCTGATCATTCTCAATCAGTACCCCGTTCCTGCCTTCTCCCCGTACCCCGACTCCGCTATCCTTAAGAGCTCTATCTAGCTCTCTTGAATGCATTCAGAGAATTGGCCTCCACTGCCCTCTGAGGCAAAGAATTCCGCAGATTCACAACTCTCTGACTGAAAATGCTTTTCCTCATCTCAGTTCTAAATGGCCTACCCCTTATTCTTAAACTGTGGCCCCTGGTTCTGGACTCCCCCAACATTGGGAACATGTTTCCTGCCTCTAACGTGTCTAACCCCTTAATAATCTTATACGTTTCGATAAGGTCCCCTCTCATCCTTCTAAATTCCAGTGTATACAAGCCTAGTCGCTCCAGTCTTTCAACATACGACAGTCCCGCCATTACGGGAATTAACCTGGTAAACCTACGCTGTACGCCCTCAATACGCTGCACGCCCTCAATACGCTGCACGCCCTCGAGACCCTTCTTCAGACTGATCATCTAGCTCGGGTGGGGGGAGAGAGCGAGTCTGAAGAAGGGTCGCGACCCGAAACGTCACCCGTTCCTTCTCCCTGAGATGCTGCCTGACCCGCTGAGTTACTCCAGCATTTTGTGTCTACCATTCTTTCATCATATGTCAGTCCCGCCATCCCAGGAATTGACCTGGTGAACCTACGCTGCACTGCCTCAACAGCAAGAGTCAGGACTTGAGTCAGTCTTGGGCAGCTCACAACCCAGTGATACAAATATTCTGCAGGAAGGAACTGCAGATGCAGGGGCGGCACGGTGGCGCAGCGGTAGAGTTGTCGCCTTACAGCGAATGCAGCGCCGGAGACTCAGGTTCGATCCTGACTACGGGCGCCGTCTGTACGGAGTTTGTACGTTCTCCCCGTGACCCGCGTGGCTCCGAGATCTTCGGTTTCCCCCTACGCCCCAAAGACGTACAGGTATGTAAGTTAATTGACTGGGTAAATGTAAAAAATTGTCCCTAGTGTGTGTAGGATAGTGTTAGTGTGCGGGGATCGCTGGGCGGCGCGGACCCGGTGGGCCGAAGGGCCTGTTTCCGCGCTGTATCTCTAAATCTAAAATCTAAAATGGTGGAGTGACCAGCGGGACAGGCGACATCTCTGGGGAAAGGGAATGGGAGTCCCCATAACTGCTGACACCCGTACTAATTAAGAGTCTGTCAATCTCCGCTGGTCTTGATAATATCCACTGACTTGGCCTCCACAGCCTTCAGTGGCAAAGAGTTCCGCAGATTCACCGCCCTCTGAACAAAGGACATAGATCGGTGAGGGGGGGGGGGGGGGTGGGGGGGGCGCGGTCAACCTACCGGTTCCCCCAAACGCGTGCATGTCCAGCTGCTCCAACAGGTACATGAAGAAGGTGTTGACTTGAGGCATGAGACCCACCAGGAAGATGGCGGGGAAACACAGGGTGAATACTGCAGGGAAAACAACAGGCATCATTATCAACAGCAGTTTTATTTTTCTGTCACTTATTCAAGACACGGTGAAAAGCTGTGTTTGCATGCTCCAGTCAGATTAAATCACAGTACATGGGTACAGTCGCACCGGGTAGCGTGTCACACGGGGCAGCGTGTCACACCAGGTAGCGTGTCGCACCAGGTAGGAGGTCACACCAGGGAGCTTGTCACACGGGGTAGCGTGTCGCACGGGGTAGCGTGTCACACCAGGTAGCGTGTCACAAGGGGTAGCATGTCACACCAGGTAGCGTGTCGCACCGGGTAGCGTGTCCCACCAGTTAGCGTGTCACACTGGGTAGCGTGTCCCACCAGGTAGCGTGTCACACCGGGTAGCGTGTCCCACCGGGTAGCGTGTCACACTGGGTAGCGTGTCACACCGGGTAGCGTGTCGCACCGGGTAGCGTGTCACACCACGTAGCGTGTCACACCAGCTAGTGTGTCACATGGGGTAGGGTGTCACACCAGGTAGCGTGTCACACCGGCTAGTGTGTCACACCGGGCAGCATGTCACACCAGCTAGCGTGTCGCACCGGGTAGCGTGTCACACCACGTAGCGTGTCACACCAGCTAGTGTGTCACATGGGGTAGCATGTCACACCGGGTAGCGTGTCGCACCGGGTAGCGTGTCGCACCAGGTAGCGTGTCGCACCGGGTAGCGTGTCACACCAGGTAGCGTGTCACACTGGGTAGCGTGTCACACCGGGTAGCGTGTCACACCAGGTAGCGTGTCGCACCAGGTAGCGTGTTACACCAGGTAGCGTGTCACACCAGGTAGCGTGTCACACCGAGTAGCGTGTCACACCGGGTAGCGTGTCACACCGGCTAGCGTGTCACACCGGGTTTGCGTGTCACACCGGCTAGCGTGTCACACCGGCTAGCGTGTCACACAAAATACAACAACGTACAGAGGCGTACAGGTTAGCAGGTTAATTGGTAAAATTGTAAATTGTCCCGAGTGCGTGTGGGATAGTGTAAGTGAGCGGGGATCGCTGGTCGAGCCCGACTCAATGGGCCTAAAGGCCTGCATCCGCACTGTAGCTCGAAACTAAACTAAAACTGAACTAAACAACAGGTAGTGCAAAGAGAACAACACATGAATGCACAAGAAGATAGCGTCACATCACTACAGCATTACAGCTCCCCAAAAAAAAGTCCAAGGTCCTCAACGAGGTAGGTTGGAAGATTGGGACCAGACCTTCGCTTATGGGAGTGTAAGAAAATAACTGCAGATGCTGGTACAAATCGAAGGTATTTATTTCACAAAATGCTGGAGTAACACAATGGGTCGGGCAGCATCTCAGGAGAGAAGGAATGGGTGACGTTTTGCCCATTCGTCGAGACCCTTCTTTTGGCGAAACCAAACGCAGGCTCAGCGATCGTTTCGCTCAACACCTTCGCTCAGTCCGCCTTAACCAACCTGATCTCCCGGTGGCTGAGCATTTCAACTCCCCTTCCCACTCCCAGTCTGACCTTTCTGTCATGGGCCTCCTCCTTCTGTCATACCTTCGATTTACCTCCAGCATCTGCAGTTATTTTCTTATACTCCCATAAACGAAGGTATTTATTTCACAAAATGCTGGAGTAACTCAGCGGGTCAGGCAGCATCTCAGGAGAGAAGGAATGGGTGACGTTTCGGGTCGAGACCCTTCTTCAGACTGATGCCAGGGGGGCGGGACAAAGGAAGGATGTAGGTGGAGGCAGGAAGACAGAGGGAGAACTGGAAAGGTGGAGGGGAAGAGAGGGACAGAGGAACTATCTAAAGTTGGAGAAGTCAATGTTCATACCGCTGGGGTGTAAGCTGCCCAAGCGAAATATGAGGTGCTGTTCCTCCAATTTGCGGTGGGCCTCACTATGGCACTGGAGGATGGGAGGATCATTCAGTGGTCTGGTAACAGCGGGGAAGATAGGGAAGGGTGGGAGGGGACACGCTGGCACAGTCCGGGGCTCCGATGACACTCGGTCGACTGATTAGAAAGTGGCCAATCCCGAGGCGTGAACTTACCGACCACCACGTCCCTGGCACAGGCAAAGGACTGGGCAGAGAAGAGGGTGATGCCGTACAGGCTGATGGGCTGCAGGTGGGTACTACGGCTGGCAAAGTCCGACAGCCAGATCACAGCGCAGCACAGGCAGAAGTAGACCGGGCGGCTGTAGGCGATAATCCAGTTGTGGCCCTGCGTGCAGGAGAGAGAGAGAGAGAGAGAGAGAGGAGTCACGTCAGATCACATCGAGCTCACAAGACAGCCATTCAATGTGATCATGGCTGATCATCCACAATCAGTACCCCGTTCCTGCCCTCTCCCCATCCCCCCTGACTCCGCTATCCTTAAGAGCTCTATCTAGCTCTCTCTTGAATGCGTCCAGAGAATTGGCCTCCACTGCCTTCTCAGGCAGAGAATTCCACAGATTCACAACTCTCTGACTGAAAAAGTTTTTCCTCATCTCAGTTTTAAATGGCCGACCCCTTATTCTTAAACTGTGGCCCCTTGTTCTGGATCAACTAGCATCTGCAGTTTCATGTGTACGTCTTTAACCAAGGAAAGGCACAAATTGGCGGAGTAACACAGGCAGCATCTCTGGAGAAAAAAGATGGGTGACATTTCCGGTCGCAACCCTTCTTCAGTCTGTACATTCCACGAGTTTGCCCAAGGTAGATATTGTGCTAAACCTATGTCCAGTCCATCTCCTGTGGGCCGTCGTACGGTCAAGATCTACGGCAACTGACAGCCACAGACAGCTGTGGAAGCCGACAAATGGACATTTTTAACATAGAAAATAGGTGCCATTCGGCCCTTCGTGCCAGCACCGCCATTCAATATGATCATGACAGATGATCCAGAAACAGTACCCCGTTCCTGCTTTCTCCCAATATCCCTTGATTCCGTTAGCCCCAAGAGCTATATCTGACTCTCTCTTCAATACATCCAATGAATTGGCCATCCACTGTCTGAAGAAGGGTCGCGACCCGAAACGTCACCCATTCCTTCTCTCCTGAGATGCTGCCTGACCTGCTGAGTTACTCCAACATTTTGTGAATAAATACCACTGCTTTCTTAGTTTAGTTTCGAGATACAATAGACAATAGGTGCAGGAGTAGGCCATTCGGCCGTTCGAGCCAGCACTGCCATTCAATGTGATCATGGCTGATCATTCTCAATCAGTACCCCGTTCCTGCCTTCTCCCCATACCCCTTACTCCGCTATCCTTAAGAGCTCTATCTAGCTCTCTCTTGAATGCATTCAGAGAATTGGCCTCCACTGCCTTCTGAGGCAGAGAATTCCACAGATTCACAACTCTCTGACTGAAAAAGTTTTTCCTCATCTCCGTTCTAAATGGCCTCCCCCTTATTCTTAAACTGTGGCCCCTGGTTCTGGACTCCCCCAACATTGGGAACATGTTTCCTGCCTCTAACGTGTCCAACCCCTTAATAATCTTATACGTTTTGATAAGATCCCCTCTCATCCTTCTAAATTCCAGTGTATACAAGCCTAGTCGCTCCAATCTTTCAACATATGATAGTCCCGCCATTCCGGGAATTAACCTGGTGAACCTACGCTGCACGCCCTCAATAGCCCACCGGGTCCGCGCCGCCCAGCGATCCCTGCACACTAACACTATCCTACACACACTAGGGACCATTTTTACATTTGCCCAGCCAATTAACCTACAAACCCGCACGTCTTTGGAGTGTGGGAGGAAACCGAAGATCTCGGAGAAAACCCACGCAGGTCACGGGGAGAGCGTACAAACTCCGTGCAGACAGCGCCCGCGGTCGGGATGGAACCCGGGTCTCCGGCGCTGCATCCGCTGTAAGGCAGCAACTCTCCCGCCGCGCCACCGTGACCGCGGCAGAGAATTCCACAGATTCACAACTGTCTGGGCGAAAAAAGTTTTTCCTCGTCTCAGTCCTTCTTAAACAGGTGCAGGGCCTTTCTCTGTTGTCCTCGACCGGCTCGCCCCGCTAACCGACGTCTCTCCCCTCTCCTCACCCGGCCATCTTTGTGTCCCGGGGGTGCCTCCTGCTGCCGACCTTGACGGTTCTGGAGGTCATATTGTTAAACTGTGTGGCCCCTGGTTCTGGACTCCCCCAACATGGGGAACATTTTTCCTGCATCTAGCCTGTCCAATCCCCGAATAATTGTACACGTTTCTATAGGATCCCCTCTCATCCTTCTAAATTCCCATGAATGCAAGCCCAGTCGATCCATTATTTCATCATTTGTCAGTCCCGCCATCCCGGGCGGGAATCAACCTGGCGAACCTTGGTCACAGCCTCAGAATTGAAGAACGTTCTTTTAGGAAGGAGGTGACAATAGACAATAGGTGCAGGAGGAGGCCATTCGGCCCTTCGAGCCAGCACCGCCATTCAATGTGATCATGGCTGATCATTCTCAATCAGTACCCCGTTCCTGCCTTCTCCCCATACCCCTTACTCCGCTATCCTTAAGAGCTCTATCTAGCTCTCTCTTGAATGCATTCAGAGAATTGGCCTCCACTGCCTTCTGAGGCAGAGAATTCCGCAGATTCACAGCTCTCTGAGTGAAAAAGTTGTGAAAGAGATGAGGAGGAATTTCTTTAGTCAGAGGGCGGTGAATCTGTGGATTTTTTTTTGCCACAGAAGACTGGAGGAGGCCAAGTCAGTAGATATTTTTAAAGCAGAGATCGACAGATTCTTGACTGGTGTCAGGGGTTGTGTGGAGAAGGCGGGAGAATGAGGCCGAGAGGGAAAGATGATTGAATGGCGGAGTAGACCTGATAACGTGTGGCGGCGCCTAAAGGCTGCGGATCGCTGGCAGTCTGTTTGTCCTTTGTCCTTTTTTTGTTTGTGTGTTGGTGTTGGGGTGTTTTGTTTTTGGTTGTGTATGTGTGGGGGGGTGTATGTGGGGGGGGGAGGGGGAAATCTTTATTTTTTTAGGTCTCTTCCTCGGGTGAGGCTTGGCCGCGGGGCCTTCCATCGCCCGGTGTGGCTCGGCCACGGGACTGAACAGTGCCCGGTGCGGCTCGGCCGTGGGACTTTCCAGCGCGGCGCGGCCGTGGGACTTTCCAGTGCGGCGCGGCCGCGGGACTTTCCATCGCCCGGTGCGGCTCGGCCACGGGACTGAACAGTGCCCGGTGCGGCTCGGCCGTGGGACTTTCCAGCGCGGCGCGGCCGCGGGACTTTCCATCGCCCGGTGCGGCTCGGCCACGTGGACCTTCCATCGCCCGGTGCGGCTCGGCCGCGTGGACTTTCCATCGCCCGGTGCGGCTCGGCCGCGTGGACTTTCCATCTCCTTGCGGGGGCTGTGCGGGTCGGTCGCCTCGGTAGGGGTCGAGTTGTCTGTACGTGGGAGGGGCATGGGGGAAGAGAGAGGGGAAGTTTTTGGCATCCATCACAGTGAGGGGGTGTTTGGAGTCACTGTGATGGATGTTTGTGTTGGGGTTGTGTCTTGTGTTTTTTGTACTGCTGGCTAAGTAATCTCGTTCGGAACGAATGACAAATAAAGCTATTTTGGATTTTTTGGATTTGGATAGGCCGAATGGCCTAACTCTGCCCCTGGAACATATGAGCTTGAGCTCGAAGTACTCACGTGCATAGGAGAGGCCGCGTCAGGCTGAACACTCTGCAGAATAAACACACGGCAAGGTCAGTCAAAGTGACTTCACACAGCAGCAAGCCCACAGTCCCCCTCACACAGACTCCAAGTGCTGGAGACACCTCCCCTCTCCCCCACCCGCTCCTTGCAGTGAGGGGGGGGGGAGGTCCAGACCCGAAACGTCTCCGATCCCTTTTTTTCCCCTCTATGACCCTCTCCAGTGCTCCCACATCCTTCCCGCACTGTGTGTACAGTATTCCAGCTGTGACTTAAGGGCCTGTCCCAGTTACGTGATTTTTAAGGTGACTGCCGGCGACTGTCAAAGTCGTAGCAGATCTCCGAGATTTTCTTTCCCCCTACGACAATGACCACGACAATGACCACGACATTGACCACGACAATGACCATGACATTGACACGACAACGCCGAGTCAGGTCGAATTTTTTGTGAAACTCGCCCCTGGCTAAGAGATTCCACCGTCTTCGGAAACGTCGCGGAGTTCCCGCGCTTACCCGACCGTCAAACTCTCGCCTCCAATCTACCCGTCAAATGTCCTGACGGTAAATAAATTGGTTAAACAAAACTATCTTCTGGCGTCTTCAAACGCCTTTTCCTAATTTAACATTGCGTGCTTCTAAACGCATCTGCCACAACCTAGCAAACCTGGGGACAGCGCCCGCAATAAGCTGCGATACCTGGTGACGAGCCAGCTGTTTCCAGAAATTTCTAGAAATTTCTAAAAAGGCTCTAAAAATTTACCTGCTAGAAATTTCTAGAAATTTCTAAAAATGTTCTAAAAATTTACCTGCTAGAAATTTCTAGAAATTTCTAAAAATTTACCTGCTAGAAATTTCTCTGTTTCTAGAAATTTCACGGTTTCAGGAACATTTTTAGAAATTTCTAGAAACAGCTGGCTTGTGGCCAGGTATCGTAGCTTATCGCAGGTAAATCTATGCGAGATCCGCTACGATTCATTGAAGACTCCTCGCGGTCACGCCCACGACACCCCGACGGACGTTCGGCGACAGCCTAGTCGCCGGCAGTGGCCTAAGTGGGACAGGCCCGTGAGTGTGTGGTAAGGTTCCAGTAGAACCTCCCTGCTCTCGTGTTCAACGTCTCAGCACTGCGCGCCCACCGTCGCCAGCCTACGTTACCCCGCCACATCCTGCGCGCGGGCGGCACGTGTTACCTTGAGCAGCGAGTACTGGCAGCTGGCGATGACCAGGCAGAACTGGAACACCCAGATGTCGCGGAAGAAGCCCTCCAGCAGCAGCCTGAAGCCCAGGAAAGCGACCAGCGCCGCCAGGCAGACCGCCACCACATTCTCCAGGGCCTGCCGGTTTCTGCAGGGGATTCACACACACAGAGAGGGGGAGATCAAATGAACACCGCCACGCCAGGGGAGGGCGGGGACAGGGGGGGGGGGGGGGGGGAACAGACGGGGAAAGATCAACGATCCCGGAGGCAGGAGCTCAAATCCCCGCACTGGGCTAGCTGGGGATCTCCCCCTCCCACTCCCGCACTGACCTCTCCGTCCTGGGCCTCCTCCGTTGTCAGAGTGAGGCCCAGCGCAAATTGGAGGAACAGCACCTCATATTTCGCTTGGGCAGCTTGCAGCCCAGCCCAAGCGAACATTGACTTCTCTAACTTCAAGTAGAAACATAGAAACATAGAAAATAGGTGCAGGAGGAGGCCATTCGGCCCTTCGAGCCTGCACCGCCATTCAATATGATCATGGCTGATCATCCAACTCAGTATCCCGTACCTGCCTTCTCCTCATACCCCCTGATCCCTTTAGCCACAAGGGCCACATCTAACTCCCTCTTAAATATAGCCAATGAACTGGCCCCAACTACCTTCTGTGGCAGAGAATTCCACAGATTCACCACTCTCTGTGTGAAAAAAAACGTTCTCATCTCGGTCCTAAAAGACTTCCCCCTTATCCTTAAACTGTGACCCCTTGTTCTGGACTTCCCCAACATCGGGAACAATCTTCCTGCATCTAGCCTGTCCAACCCCTTAAGAATTTTGTAAGTTTCTATAAGATCCCCCCTCAATCTTCTAAATTCCAGCGAGTACAAGCCCTTGCTTTCCCTCGCTCTCCATCCCCTCCCCCTTCCCTGTTCTCCCACCAGCCCTCCTGTCTACGACTACATTTTATCTGTTTGCTTTGGTGTTACTTTCTCCCAATGCACAATGATCTATTCTACATTTTCTTTGATCTCCATTCCCTGGGTCCTGTTTTCACACCCTGCACTTCCTGATCTATACATTTCCTTATCCATGTACCGCCCTCTCTCCTGACATCTCTCCATCAGAACTGCCCCCTCCATCGACTCCTTTAAGTCCAGCCTCAAAACCTATTTCTACTCCCTAGGGGGCGCTGTGAACTGTTTATGTATGTGCTGTTATGTTTGTGTGCCATTGTATGTTCATTTCTTAGTACCTGAACTGATGTACAGCACTTTGGTCAACGTGGGTTGATTTTAAATGTCCTATACAACTAAAAATTGACTTGACTTGATTTGACTTTCCTTCTCTCCAGAGATGCCCGCTGAGTTACCCCAACATTTTGTGTCCATCTTCAATGTGGCGTTATGAGTTTAATGATGGGTTAGGATAAGTGTAAGACAGGATACGAGTGTTTAGTATTTAGTTTTGTTTAGTTTAGTTTAGAGATACAGCGCGGAAACAGGCCCTTAGTCCCACCGAGTCCGCGCCGACCAGCGATCCCCGCACATTAACACTATCCGACACACTTGGGACAAGTTACACTTCTACCAAGCCGATTAATCTACTAACATGTATGCACGCCTTTGGAGTGTGGGAGGAAACTGAAGATCTCGGAGAAAACCCACGCAGCTCACGGGGGGAACGTACAAACTCCGCACCTGTAGTCGGGATCGAACCTGAGTCTCCGGCGCTGTAAACGCTGTAAGGCGGCAACTCTACCGCTGCGCCACCGTGTCGGAAAGAATTCAAATCCTGCCATGGCCACTGGGGAACCTCAAATTCATTAAATACCTGTGATGTTACGAGTTTAATGATGGGCTCGGATAAGTGGAAGACAGACTGCGAGAGTTTAGCATTTGTTTTAGAGTGAATTAATGGTCTGTAGTTTCCTTTATTTTGTAGGTACTGGTGGCATAGGTGGTGAGAGCAGGTATTGAGGGGGGTGGTTCTGGGATGTCAGAACTAACTGTTGAGCCTTCCCGAGGTGTTGTGGGCCTAACTCAACGAGACATCTGTGAAGGGAGGTGCCCATTTGATAACCCCGATGATAAACTTGCATTAACTCGATCAGTTTTTTTTATGTGCTTGTGAACTTGTAGGTAGTTGATTATTGCATATGGACTTAGTCATTGACCTTTGCATGAGTCTTTACACCGATCAGCCAAAACATTATGACCTGATGAGCCAAAACATTATGACCACCTGCCTAATATGCTGCTGGTCCTCCGTGTGCAGCCCCATACGCAGCAGGGTGCGATGCACTGTGTATTGTGACACATTCCTCCCGTCACCACCATTAAAGTTTTCTGTGACTTGTGCCACACTCGACCTTCTGTCGGTTCAGACCAGACGGGATAGCCTTCGTTGCCCTCGCGCATCGATGAGCCTTGGGCGCCCAACACCCTGCCTGTCGCCGGTTTGTGGTTTGTCCCTCCTCGGACTACTGTCGGTCGGTACTCACCACTGCTGACCGGGAGCACCCCACAAGCCTTGCCGTTTCAGAGATGCTCTGACCCAGTCGTCTGGCCATATCAATTTGGCCCTTGTCAAAGTCACTCGTGTCTTTACTCCTGCCCATTTCTCCTGCATCCAACACGTCAACTTCAAGAACTGACTGTTCACCTGCTGCCTAATATATCCCACCCCTTGACAGGTGCCATTGCAACAAGATAATCAATGTCATTCACTTCGCCTGTCAGTGGTCATAATGTTTTGGCTGATCGGTGTATAATCACGTTAGATAGTAAGAACTTTAGCTTTGGGCTTGGATTTCTTAGTTGAGTGCTTATCCTGGTGTTATAGCACAAGTACTTTGTGTTTTAATTGTAATTGGCGTCACAGATAGACAGGGTTGTCAAAAAGGCTTTTGGCACTTTGGCCTTCATCAGCCAGAGTGTCGAGTCTAGAGGCTGGATGGGTCGTGTTGCAGTTATATAAGACGTTGGCTCGGCTGCAGTTAGAGTATTGTGTTCATTTTGGGCACCATGTTATAGGAAAGATGTTGGCAAGCTGGAAAAGGTGCAGGGATTATTAACGAGGATGTTGCCAGGACTTGGGGGCCTGAGCTGTAGGGAGAGGTTGAGCAGGCGAGGACTTTATTCCGTGGAGTGCAGGATGAAGGGTGACCTTATAGACATGCACAAAACTGTGAGAGGAATAGCACACAGCCTCTTGCCCAGAGTGGTGGGAAATCGAGAACAACAGGGCAGGGCGTAGGTTTAAGGTGAGCGGGAAAAGATTTAATAGGTTCGTGAGGGATAACGTTTTTATACAAAGGTTGGTGGGTGAGTTGCCAGAGGAGATAGTTGAGGCTGGCACCGTCACAACATCCCCGTAATCCTTCTCCTTAACAACATCTTTCTTATCGAAGCTAGGCACAAAAAGCCGGAGCAACTCAGCGGGTCAGGCAGCATCTCGGGAGGGAAGGAATGGGTGGCGTTTCGGGGTCGAGACCCTTCTTCAGACCGATCAGTCTGAGGAAGGGTCTCGACCCGAAACGTCACCCATTCCTTCCCTCCCGAGGTGCTGCCTGACCCGCTGAATTGCACCAGCTTTTTGTGTCTACCTTCGATTTAAACCGGTGTCTGCAGTTTTATTTCCCTAAACATCTTTCTTAAGACAGGGTGGCTGAAACGGGACACAATACCCGAGAAAGTGGCCTAACCAACGTCTTGTACAACTGTAACGTGACCTCCCAACAGTTAATCTGATGCCACTTTAATGAGTTATGTACCTGCACCTCTGGTTCCCTCTGCTCCACAACACTCCCAGGTCCCTGCCGATCACTGTGAAGGTGTCAAGCTGCTTTGACTTTTGAAAATGCAACACCTGGCACTTATCGGCATTAAACTCCACACGCCATTCCTCAGTCCACTTGCCCAAATGATCACAATCTTGCGGTAATCTTTGATAACCATCTTCCCTATAGTGTTTTGTTTCTGAATACATAAGGTCAGAAGGAATAGGAGTAGAATTAGGCCATTCGGCCCATCAGGTCAACACCACCATTCAATCGTGGCTGATCTATCTCCCTCCTAATCCCATTCTCCTGCCTTCTCCCCATAACCTCTGACACACGCACTAATCAAGAATCTATCTATCTCTGCCTTAAGTATATCCACTGACTTGGCCTCCACAGCCGTCTGTGGCAAAGAATTCCACAGATTCAGTAGGAATACTGACTAAAGAAATTTCTCCTCATCTCCATCCTAAAAGAGCGTCCTTTAATTCTGAGGCTGTGCCCTCTAGTCCTAGACTCTCCCACTAGTGGAAACATTCTCTCCACATCCACTCTATCCAGGCCGCTCACTATTCTGTACGTTTCAATGAGGTCCCCCCTCATTCTTCTAAACTCCAGCGAGTACAGGCCCAGTGCCGACAAAACGCTCATTCCATACTAGACATAGAAAATAGGTGCAGGAGTAGGCTATTCGGCCCATCAAGCCAGCACTGCCATTCAATATGATCATGCCCGATCATCCATGATCAGTACCCCGTTCCTGCCTTCTCCCCATACCCCCTGACTCCGCTATCCTTAAGAGCACTATCTAGCTCGCTCTTGAATGCATTCAGAGAATTGGCCTCCACTGCCTTCTGAGGCAGAGAATTCCACAGATTCACAACTCTCTGACTGAAAAAGTTTTTCCTCGTCTCCGTTCTAAATGGCCTACCCCTTATTCTTAAACTGTGTGGCCCCTTGTTCTGGACTCCCCCAACATTGGGAACATGTTTCCTGCCTCTAACGTGTCCAACCCCTCTCTAGCTTGACAAAACCTCCTTGCTAAGGATACTAAAAATCGTTGGAAATCTTTGCAAATACTTTGGGATCGGTCACGGAGGGAAGGGCGGGGGTGCGTTCGAGAAGCCAACCCGGGTCTCACCTGTCCAGCAGAGCGAGCAAGGCCAGCCGATCGTAGCGGATCCGTGTCCACTTCCAGGGCAGCAGCCAGAACTTGTAGTAATGCTTGTTCCTGCTCTTCTCCTCGATCATCAGCGTGTTCTCCTGCGATTCGTGGAGCGACTCCTGATCCAGAAAATCCAACTGGGAATTTTTAGAAAGGAGAAGCAGCTGTTAAAAGAGTCATTGAGTCATGCAGCGTGGTGAACAGGCCTTTCGGCCTAACTTGCCCACATCAACCAACATGTCCCAGCTACGCTAGTCCCACCTGCCTGCGTTTGGCCCATATCCCTCCAAACCTGCCCTTTCCATGTACCTGTCTAAATGTTTCAATAGTCCCAGCTTCAACTACCTCCTCCTGCAGCTCGTTCCATGCACCCACCACCCTTTGTGTAAAAATGTTACCCCTCGGGTTCCTATTAAATCTTTCCCCCCCTTACCTTAAACCGATGCCCTCTGGTTCTCGATTCGCCTACTCTGGGCAAGAGACTCTGTGCGTCTACCCGGTCTATTCCTCTCATGATTTTGTACACCTCTGTACGATCACCCTTCATCCTCCTGCGCTCCAAAGACTAGAGTCCCAGCCTCACCAACCTCTCCCTATAGCTCAGGCCCTCGAGTCCTGGCAACATCCTCGTAAATCTTCTCTGCACCCTTTCCAGCTTGTCAAAACATCCTTCCTATAACATGCTGCCCAGAACCATGTTACTTGGGTAGACACACAATGCTGGGGTAACTCAGCGGGTCAGGCAGCATCTCGGGAGAGAAGGAATGGGTGACATTTCGGGGTGAGACCCTTCTTCAGACTGATTAGTCTGACAATAGACAATAGACAATAGACAATAGGTGCAGGAGTAGGCCATTCAGCCCTTCGAGCCAGCACCGCCATTCAATGCGATCATGGCTGATCACTCTCAATCAGTACCCCGTTCCTGCCTTCTCCCCATACCCCCTCACTCCGCTATCCTTAAGAGCTCTATCCAGCTCTCACTTGAAAGCATCCAACGAACTGGCCTCCACTGCCTTCTGAGGCAGAGAATTCTACACCTTCACCACTCTCTGACTGAAAAAGTTCTTCCTCATCTCCGTTCTAAATGGCCTACCCCTTATTCTTAAACTGTGGCCCCTTGTTCTGGACTCCCCCAACATTGGGAACATGTTTCCTGCCTCTAATGTGTCCAATCCCCTAATTATCTTATATGTTTCAATAAGATCCCCCCTCATCCTTCTAAATTCCAGTGTATACAAGCCTAATTGCTCCAGCCTTTCAACATACGACAGTCCCGCCATTCCGGGAATTAACCTAGTTAACCTGAAGAAGGGTCTCGCCCCGAAACGTCACCCATCCCTTCTCTCCCGAGATGCTGCCTGACCCGCTGAGTTACTCCAGCAATGTGTGTATACCCCCGAGATCAATATTCGGCCATCATCAGGATAAACTGCTCAACATCATACAGAAACAAGGAGCTGCAGATGCTGGCATGAACAATGGGACACACAGTGATACGAGTTACTCATTGGGTCAGGCAACATCACTGGAGAACATGGATAGGTGACATTTCGGGTCGGGACTCTCCTTCAGAACTTCTGAAGAAGGGTCCTGACCCGAAACGTCACTTATCCGTGTTCTCCAGAGATGCTGCATCAAAGTTACTCCAGCACTTTGTGTCCTTCTGCTTACCATCGCAGTTTGCTTGCGGGTGTTTCTGTGTGCAAATTGGCCAGATTGATATAGACACAAGTTTAGATTTAGAGATACAGCGCGGAAACAGGCCCTTCGGCCCACCGGGTCCGCGCCGACCAGCGATCCCCGCACACTAACACCATCCTACACCCACTAGGGACGATTTTTCCATTTGCCCAGCCAATTAACCTACAAACCTGCACGTCTTTGGAGTGTGGGAGGAAACCGAAGATCTCGGATAAAACCCACACGGGTCACGGAGAGAACGTACAAACTCCGTACAGACGGCGCCCGTAGTCAGGATCGAACCTGAGTCTCCGGCGCTGCATTCGTTGTAAGGCGGCAACTCTACCGCTGCGCCACCGTGGGTCTGGACTCCCCCAACATGGGGAACATTTTTCCTGCCTCTAACCTGTCCGATCCCTAGAGAATTTTATATTTCTGTTGCCTGGCCGCACCAGAGTTACCTGTTGCGTGCCCCTACCCGACAGCCCACGTGTCACAGCTGACAGCTTCTTCCCACAGGCCATCAGGACTGTCAACTTTTATAACCCCAGAGACTAAATTTTTGTCGACACTAATAGTAATTATTAACTTTATTTATATGCTGTAACTGTAATTCTTTTTGTGCACAACCCGCAGGCATTGCCACTTTCATTTCACTGCACATCGTGTATGTGTATGTGACAAATAAATTTGACTTGACTTGACTTGACAGTGCCGGTTATTCCACGCAGTATCTCTAAACTAACCCAAGGAAAAAGGAAAAGAGGTTGCCCCGGGAACAGCTGGAGAAGAGGTGTCCAGGCAGAAGTGTCTGGGAGTGGGCTCAACTGGGGAGATCTCGAAAGAACCAAGTGATGTGGAGGACATTTGTCAATGGCCTATGCTCCCTAGAGGAGCCAAGGGCTTTAGAAGTGAGAAGAAGATCTCTAAACTAAACTAAACTTTGTTTGTATGTTTGTTTTTATGTCTTGTTGCTCTGTAAAGTGTCTTTGAGTTTCCTGAAAAGTGCTATATAAATTAAATGTATTATTATTATTATTATTATTATTATTAAAGCACCCGCAGTCAGGATCAAACCCGAGCCTCCGGCGCTGCATTCGCTGTAAGGCAGCAACTCTACCGCTGCGCCACCGTGCCGCACAACGCAAGTTCTGGTTGGAATGTCCATTAGTCCAAAAACCGTAGCAAGCGAAGGATGGGGAAGAGGGAGGGAATATAGAGAGAGGCGGAGCTTTCCACTGTTACCTCGGGAATCTCCATCGGTACCCGGCGGACCTGCATTCCCTGGAGGACCACGGGCCGGGGCAGTGCTGGTATCCCATCCGGAGCGTCAGCCGAGGTGAAGCTGGACGAGTGGGAATGGTGATCCCTAGACACCCGGTAAACAAAGAAGTCGAGCTTTAGTTCAGTTGGGGGATACGGCGGTGAAGCAGGGCCCCTCGGCACCGCCCAGCCCGTGCCGACCAGCGATCCCCGCGCACTTGACACTCTCCCACACGCACCTTACACAGGGAGAACGTACAAACTCCGTACAGACAGCGTCAGTGGTCAGGGTTGAACTGGGGATTCTGCCGCCGTGCGGCACCAACTTTACCAACTACCCAGGAGGTAGTTGAGGCCAGTTCATTGGCTATATTTAAGAGGGAGTTAGATGTGGCCCTTGTGGCTAAAGGGATCAGGGGGTATGGAGAGAAGGCAGGTACGGGATACTGAGTTGGATGATCAGCCATGATCATATTGAATGGCGGTTGGTGCAGGCTTGAAGGGACGAATGGCCTCCTCCTGCACCTATTTTCTATGTTTCTATGTGCCACTGTGCCACTAATAAACATAGAAACAGAGAAAATAGGTGCAGGAGTAGGCCATTCGGCCCTTTGAGCCAGCACCGCCATTCAATACGATCATGGCTGATCATCCACAATCAGTACCCCGTTCCTGCCTTCTCCCCGTACCCCTCGATTCCGTTGGCCCCAAGAGCTATATCCAACTCTCTTGAAAACATCCAGTGAATTGGTCTCCACTGCTTTCTGTGGCAGAGAGAATTCCACAGATTCTCAACTCTCTGGGTGAAAAGGTTTTTCCACATCTCAGTCCGAAATGGCCTCCCCCTTATTCTTAAACCGTGACCCCTGGTTCTGGACAAATTCACAACTCTCTGGGTGAAAAAGTGTTTTCTCACCTCAGTTTTAAAATGGTCTCCCCTTTATTCTTAGACTGTGTGTGGCCCCTGGTTCTGGACTCCCCCAACATTGGGGAACATTTATCCTGCATCTAGCCTGTCCGATCCCTTTAAGAATTTTATATGCTCCAACAGACAATAGACAATAGGTGCAGGAGGAGGCCATTCGGCCCTTCGAGCCAGCACCGCCATTCAATGTGATCATGGCTGATCATTCTCAATCAGTACCCCGTTCCTGCCTTCTCCCCATACCCCCTGACTCCGCTATCCTTAAGAGCTCTATCCAGCTCTCTCTTGAATGCATTCAGAGAATTGGCCTCCACTGCCTTCTGAGGCAGAGAATTCCACAGATTCACAACTCTCTGACTGAAAAAGTTTTTCCTCATCTCCGTTCTAAATGGCCTACCCCTTATTCTTAAACTGTGGCCCCTTGCTCTGGATAAGGGTTTCGATAAGATAAACAAAGATAAACAAAGTTTAGTTTAGTTTAGAGATCTTCTTCTCACTTCTAAAGCCCTTTGCTCCTCTAGGGAGCATAGGCCATTGACAAATGTCCTCCACATCACTTGGTTCTTTCGAGATCTCCCCAGTTGAGCCCACTCCCAGACACTTCTGCCTAGACACCTCTTCTCCAGCTGTTCCCGGGGCAACCTCTTTTCCTTTTTCCTTGGGTTAGTTTAGCAATACTGCGTGGAATAAATAACCAGCACTGTGACACGTGGGCTGTCAGGGGTAGGGGCACGCAACAGGTAACTCTGGTGGGGCCAGGCAACAGAAATATAAAATTCTGAAGGGATCGGACAGGTTAGAGGCAGGAAAAATGTTCCCCATGTTGGGGGAGTCCAGACCCCCGGTGGCGCAGCGGTAGAGTTGCTGCCTTACATCGAATGCAGCGCCGGAGACTCAGGTTCGATCCTGGCTACGGGCGCTGTACTGTACGGAGTTTGTACGTTCTCCCCGTGACCTGCGTGGGTTTTCTCGGAGATCTTCGGTTTCCTCCCACACTCCAAAGACGTGCAGGTTTGTAGGTTAATTGGCTGGGCAAATGTAAAAATTGTCCCTAGTGGGTGTAGGATAGTGTTAGTGTGCGGGGATCGCTGGGCGGCGCGGACCCGGTGGGCCGAAGGGCCTGTTTCTGCGCTGCATCTCTAAATCTAAAATCTAAACCAGGGGTCACACAGTTTAAGAATAAGGGGGAGGCCATTTAGGACTGAGATGAGGAAAAACTTTTTCCACCCAGAGAGTTGTGAATCTGTGGAATTCCCTGCCACCGAAGGCAGTGGAGGCCGGTTCACCGGATGTTTTCAAGAGTTAGATTTAGCTCTTCGGGCTAACGGAATCAAGGGGTAAGGGGAGAAAGCAGGAACGGGGTTACTGATTGTGGATGATCAGCCGTGATCGTATTGAATGGCGGTGCTGGCTCGAAGGGCACCGACTATGCTTTCGATGCCACACTCTCTACAGTTGGGGACACAGGCGGCCGGGTTAACTTGCCAGGCGTTGTTGTTGTTGATGTGCTCCACGCTCACTTGCTGCCCCACAGGGTTCTCGTAGCCGCCGCCCGTCGTGCCGAACGTGTAGGATCGGCGGACCCCTGTGGGGAGAGAGGCAAAGAGGGTTTTATTGTCAGGTGTCCCAGGTAGGACAACGAAATCCTTACCTGCAGCAGTGCAACGGGATATGTAAACATAGTGCACTGTGAGCAATATTATAAAGAGAAAAAAATGTATACATATACACATGTATATAAAAGCATACACACACACACATATATATATACACACATATATACATACAAACATGTATATAAACACATACACACACATATATACACATACACGTATATACGCATACACATACACACACACACAAATATATATATAGATACACACAGTCGTATATATATATATATATATGTATATACATATATATATATAGATATATACGTATATGTGTATACATATACACATACAAACAGATATAGATACACACACGCACATATATTTACACATGTATACACATATATACATGTATATAAAAACATATACACACACACATATATATACACACATATACCGCGGCACGGTAGCGCAGCGGTAGAGTTGCTGCTTTACAGCGAATGCAGCGCCGGAGACTCAGGTTCGATCCTGACTACGGGTGCTGCACTGTAAGGAGTTTGTACGTTCTCCCCGTGACCTGCGTGGGTTTTCTCCGAGATCTTCGGTTTCCTCCCACACTCCAAAGACGTACAGGTATGTAGGTTAATTGGCTGGGTAAATGTAAAAATTGTCCCTAGTGGGTGTAGGATAGTGTTAATGTACGGGGATCGCTGGGCGGCACGGACTTGGAGGGCCGAAAAGGCCTGTTTCCGGCTGTATATATATGATATGATATGATATATACACACACACATATACATACACAGGTATATATAAAACATATATACACACGTATATATACATATATATGCATACATATACACATACATACATTTATACATATACACACATATACACACACACACATATATATACAAATATATACACATACATACATATACACGTGTATATAAAAATATACACACACACATATATACATACACATATATACACATATATACATACACACATGTATATAAAACATACACATATATATATATATATATATACAGTGTAAGAAAATAACTGCAGATGGTGGTACAAATCGAAGGTTTTTATTCACAAAATGCTGGAATAACTCAGCGGGTCAGGCAGCATCTCAGGAGAGAAGGAATGGGTGACGTTTCGGGTCGAGACCCGTCCTCAGACTGAGGAAGGGTCTCGACCCGAAACGTCGCCCATTCCTTCTCTCCTGAGATGCTGCCTGACCTGTTGAGTTACTCCAGCATTTTGTGAATACCTTCTACATTTATATATATGTATACATATACACATACATATACACACATTTATACACATACACACATTTATACATTTATACATATATATATACACACATAAATATATATACACAATATACACATATATACATATACACATGTATATAAAAACATACACACACATATATATACACACATATATACACACACATGTATATACACACATATATACACATATATACATATACACATGCATATAAAAACATACACACATATATATACACATATATATGTATACATATACATACATTTATACATATACACACATTTATACATATACACACATATATACACACATATACACATGTATATAAAAACATATACACACACATATATATATATATACACGCATATATGTATACATATACACATACATATACACACATTTATACATATACACATTCATACATATACACACATATATACATATACATGTATATAAAACATATACACATATATATACGTATATATGTATACATATACACATACATACACACATTTATACATATACACACATTTATACATATACACATATATACACACACACACACATCCACACGTACACACAAAAAGAAACAAGAGAGCAGAGGTTAGTTAAAAGATTGGACTAAAGTTCGTAAGTTTGGTATAGTTTAGAGGTACAGCGCAGAAACAGGCCCTTCGGCCCACCAGGTCAGCGCCGACCAGCGATCCCCGCACACTCGCACACACACTGGGGACAATTTGGTTTTTGTTTTTACCCAAAGGCAAGTGGCCTACAAACCAGCACGTCTTAGATGTGTGTCAGGAAACTGGAGCGGTTACAGGGAGAATGTACAAACTCTGTACAGACAGCACATAAGTCATAGGAGCAGAATTAGGCCATTCGGCCCATCGAGTCCACTACACCACTCACTTTTTTTCCCCCTCTCAATCCTATTCTCCTGACGTCTCCCCGTAACCTTTGACACACTTACTAACCAAGAACCTATCAATCTCCTAATGACTTGGCCTCCACTGCCGTCTGCGGCAATGAATTCCACAGTTTCACCACCCTCTGTCTAAAACCTTGCCGGATGGGTCTTTGCAGGATTTTGACTTCACTTTAGACTTTAGAGATACAGCGCAGAAACAGGCCCTTTGGCCCACAGAGTCCGTGCCAACCAGCGATCCCTGCACATTAACACTGCCCTACACAAACTGGGGACAAGTTTTACATTCACACCAAGCCAGTTAGCCGACAAAGTTGTACGACTTAAGGTGGGACTAGGGTAGCTGGGACATTGTTGGCAAGTTGGGCCGAAGGGCCTGTTTCCCCACTGCATCACCCTGTGACTTTGCTGTGCGGGGAAACTGAAGATGAAGAGAAAACCCATGCAGGTGACGGGGAGAACGTACAAACTCCGTACAGACAGCACCCACAGACAGGATTGAACCTGGATCTCTGGCAGCAGAGTAGCTCCACCTCCGCACCACAGTCGAGGGTTGAAGCGGGTCTCTTAATAGCAGCATCGCTGCCTTCCCGAGTTCGGAGGCACTCACCAGATTCGTCGTAGAAGTAGTGAATGGCTCCCTCCGAGGTGTCGTCGAAGTTGGACGCCTCATGCACGGGGCCCCGCGGCAGGAGCAGCGAGCTGGCGAACTGCAGGGCTGCCGGGAGGGCGTGCGTCCGGGACTGGGAGGCCGCTCGGTTTCGCTGGATGTCCTGCAGGCTGCGCGGGAGAGAAACGGGCACGTGATCAAGAGAGAGGAAGAGGAAGAGAAGGAGAGCAAGAGAGAAAGGAAAGCACCAAACTGTACTTACACTCGCTTCTGCACGGGGCCTTACCCTTTACTCTATCTATCGTACTTGAGTTTGAAGGTATTTATTCACAAAATGCTGGATTAACTCAGCGGGTCAGGCAGCATCTCAGGGGAGAAGGAATGGGTGACGTTTCGGGTCGAGACCCTTCTTCAGACTGTGGAATTCTCCGCCACAGAAGGTAGTTGAGGCCAGTTCATTGGCTATATTTAAGAGGGAGTTAGATGTGGTCCTTGTGGCTAAAGGGATCAGGGGGTATGGAGAGAAGGCAGGTACGGGATACTGAGTTGGATGATCAGCCATGATCATATTGAATGGCGGTGCAGGCTCGAAGGGCCGAACGGCCTCCTCCTGCACCTATTTTCTATGTTTCTATGTTTCTATGTCACCCATTCATTCCTTCTCTCCCGAGATGCTGCCTGACCTGCTGAGTTACTCCAGCATTTTGTGAATAAATACCTTCGATTTGTACCAGCATCTGCAGTTATTTTCTTATCGTACTTGAGTTTGGTTTGATTGCATTTATGTATAAGTCCTTATGTCACAGGGGCAGTAATAGGGCACTCAGGGTGTTCAGTTTTGGTCACCTTATTGTTGCGTGTCCCAGATAGAACAATGAAATTCCTACTTGCAGAATCACAACAGAATATGTAAACATAGTGCACTGTAAACAATATAATAAACAAGAGAAAATAAAATAGTTCAGTGTGTGTCTACTCACAAAGACACACACACACATATAGAAGGTATCACAAAATGCTGGAGTAACTCAGCAAGTCAGGCAGCATCTCAGGAGAGAAGGAATGGATGAGGTTTCGGGTCTGACTGAAGAAGGGTCTCGACCCGAAACGTCACCCATTCCTTCTCTCCTGAGATGCTGCCTGACCCGCTGAGTTACTCCAGCATTTTGTGATACCTTCGATTTGTACCAGCATCTGCAGTTATTTTCCTGCACACACACACACACATATATATATAATGTGTGTGTGTGTGCGCACGTATATATGTGTGTGTGTGTGTGTGTGTGTGTGTGTGTGTGTGTGTGTGTGTGTGTGTGTACATATGTATATGTATAAGAAAATAACTGCAGATGCTGGTACAAATCGAAGGTATTTATTCACTCAGCGGGTCAGGCAGCATCTCAGGAGAGAAGGAATGGGCAACGTTTCGGGTCGAGACCCTTCTTCAGACAGGGAGAGGTTGAGCAGGCCAGGACTTTATTTCTTGGGGGGGGGGGGGGCAGGAGGATGAGGGGTGATCTTATCGAGGTGCGCAAGATCATGAGGGGAATACATCGGGTGAATGCAAAGACTCTTTTACCCAGAGTAGGGGAATCAAGAACCAGAGGATATTGGTTTATGGGGAGAGGGGAAAGATTTAAATGTGGGTTTAAATCTTTAATTGTGGGTGTATGGAACAAGCTGCCAATGGAGGAAGTTGAGGTAGGTACTAGAACAACCTTTAACAGACATGTGGACAGGAACGTGGATAGGAAAGGTTTCGAGGGATATGTGGGACGAGTGTAGATGAGGCATCTTGGTCGGCATGGGCAAGGTGGGCCGAAGGCCTGTTTCCATGCCGTTCCTCCATTGCGTACAGATATCGAAGTGTGAAAACGCACGCCACCAGATTTCGGGACAGTTTCGAGGACCAGAGGACATAGGTTGAAGGTGAAAGGGGAAAGATTGAATAGGAATACCAGGGGTAACATTTCCACGCAAAGGGTGATGGGTGCATGGAACGAGCTGCCAGAGGAGGTAGTTGAGGCTGGGACGATCTCAACGTTTAAGAAACAGTTAGACAGGTACATGGATAGGACAGGTTTGGAGGGATGCGAGCCAAATGCGGGCAGGTGGGACAAGTGTAGCTGGGACATGTTGGCCAGTATGGGCAAGTTGGGCCTGCTTCCACACTGTATCACTCTGTGACTCTATAACTCTAAGAATAATCAAAGGCATAGATAGAGTGGATGTGGAGGATGTTTCCACTCGTGGGAGAGTCTAGGACCAGAGGGCACAGCCTCAGAATTAAAGGGCGCCCTTTTAGAAAGGAGGCGAGGAGGGACTTCTTTAGTCAGAGGGTGGTGAATCTGTGGAACTCGTTGCCACAGTGGGCTGTGGAGACCAAGTCAGTGGATATTTTTAAGGCAGAGATAGACAGGTTCTTGATTAGAACGGGTGTCAAAGAGGTCCTTCTACAGTTGTACAGGGCCCTGGTGAGACCGCACCTGGAGTACTGTGTGCAGTTTTGGTCTCCAAATTTGAGGAAGGATATTCTTGCTATTGAGGGCGTGCAGCGTAGGTTCACCAGGTTAATTCCCGGAATGGCGGGACTGTCGTATGTTGAAAGGCTGGAGCGATTGGGCTTGTATACACTGGAATTTAGAAGGATGAGAGGAGATCTTATCGAAACGCATAAGATTGTTAAGGGGTTGGACACGTTAGAGGCAGGAAACATGTTCCCAATGTTGGGGGAGTCCAGAACCAGGGGCCACACAGTTTAAGAATAAGGGGTCGGCCATTTAGAACGGAGATGAGGAAGAACTTTTTCAGTCAGAGAGTGGTGAAGGTGTGGAATTCTCTGCCTCAGAAGGCAGTGGAGGCCAGTTCGTTGGATGCTTTCAAGAGAGAGCTGGATAGAGCTCTTAAGGATAGCGGAGTGAGGGGGTATAGGGAGAAGGCAGGAACGGGGTACTGATTGAGAGTGATCAGCCATGATCGCATTGAATGGCGGTGCTGGCTCGAAGGGCTGAATGGCCTACTTCTGCGCCTATTGTCTATTGTCTATTGTCTATTGTTACGGGGAGAAGGCGGGAGAATGGGATCAGGAGGGAGAGATCAGCCGCGATTGAATGGCGGAGGGGACTCGATGGGTCGAGGGGCCTAATTCCACTCCTATCGTGGATTCCACTCAAGTTGTACAGGGCCTTGGTGAGACCGCACCTGGAGTATTGTGTACAGTTTTGGTCTCCTAATCTGAGGAAAGACATTCTTGCCATAGAGGGAGTACAGAGAAGGTTCACCAGATTGATCCCTGGGATGGCAGGACTTTCATATGAAGAAAGACTGGATAGACTCGGCTTGTACTCGCTGGAATTTAGAAGATTGAGGGGGGATCTTATTGAAACATATAAAATTCTTAAGGGGTTGGACAGGCTAGATGCGGGAAGATTGTTCCCGATGTTGGGGAAGTCCAGAACCAGGGGTCACAGCTTAAGGATAAGGGGGAAGTCTTTTACGACCGAGATGAGAAAACATTTCTTCACACAGAGAGTGGTGAGTCTGTGGAATTCTCTGCCACAGAAGGTAGTTGAGGCCAGTTCATTGACTATATTTAAGAGGGAGTTAGATGTGGCCCTTGTGGCTAAAGGGATCAGGGGGTATGGAGAGAGGGCAGGTACAGGATACTGAGTTGGATGATCAGCCATGATCATGTTGAATGGCGGTGCGTACAGGCTCGAAGGGCCGAATGGCCTACTCCTGCACCTATTTTCTATGTTTCTATGTTTCTATGGCTTGTGATCTGAGGTGATGGTATTGCGCTGCATTGAACTCCGTGAGGGCACATCCTGCTGTGCCGTGCCCAGCCGCGCCGTGCCACGCCGAGCCGCGCCCAGCCGTACCTGGGTGGGGAGCCCATGATGGACGGTGGGGGGGTGGGGTTGCTGCCGGCGTTGTGCCGCCGCCTCATCGCCTGCGTCCGCCTCACGCTGCTGCTGAGCTCCCGCTTCACCGCGTCGTCGGGCACGGGCGCTGCCGGCGAGAGAGAGAGAGAGAGAGAGAGAGAGAGAGAGAGAGAGTGTGTGAACGAGCGATCACCACATGCAGCACCCCAATCGACCGAACCATCCCACCGCAACCAGAGAGCTGTCCTGAACTACTATCTGCCTCATTGGTGACCCCCGGACTATCCTTGACCACTTTGCTTGCACTAAACGTTATTCCCTTTATCGTGCATCTGTACACTGTAAACGGCTCGATTGTAATCATGTATTGTCTTTCCGCTGGCTGGTTAGCACATCATCCAAGACTGGAGTGTCTAGGCTTGAATACACTGGAATTTAGAAGGATGAGAGGGGATCTTATCGAAACGTATAAGATTATTAAGGGGTTGGACACGTTAGAGGCAGGAAACATGTTCCCAATGTTGGGGGAGTCCAGAACCAGGGGCCACACAGTTTAAGAATAAGGGGTAAGGCCATTTAGAACGGAGATGAGGAAAAACTTTTTCAGTCAGAGAGTTGTGAATCTGTGGAATTCTCTGCCTCAGAAGGCAGTGGAGGCCAATTCTCTGAATGCATTCAAGAGAGAGCTAGATAGAGCTCTTAAGGATAGCGGAGTCAGGGGGTATGGGGAGAAGGCAGGAACGGGGTACTGATTGAGAATGATCAGCCATGATCACATTGAATGGCGGTGCTGGCTCGAAGGGCCGAATGGCCTCCTCCTGCACCTATTGTCTGTTGTCTAATGGCGCCCAACCCAGGCGACTATTTGTGTGCTAGCCATAGAAGCAGATCTACAATCACATTTTACATTCGCTCCACACTTTTCATTCTCTACTAGACCAAGTGGACCCGTTGGGCCCAAAGCTCTCCAGCATTGGTGCAGCACCCTCTCCTCTTCCCCTCCCTCTCCCCCTCCCTCCTCCTCCTCCCCCTCTTCCCCTCCCTCCCCCCCACTCCCTCCCCCTCATCCTCCTCCCTCCCGAGGAGATAGATTTAAACGTTAAAATGTGAATAACTTAAAAAATATAACACCGATTTCAATGAAACTTCTTCCATTAGCACCAAAGGAACGACAGTGAGTAAGGTGGGCCTAAAATTGTCGCGCTATCCTTCTCATCTTCTTCCGACAGGTTAGTCCTTTTATTCTGACCCTAGACTCTCCCATTAGTGGAAACATCCTCTCCACATCCACTCTATCCAGGCCGCTCACTATTCTGTACATTTCAATGAGGCCCCCCCCCTCATCCTTCTAAACTCCAGCGAGTACAGGCCCAGTGCCGACAAACGCTCATCGTAGGTTAACCCACTCATTCCTGGGATCGTTCTTGTAACCCACAACACTCCAATTCAGAGATACCTTATTGTCACTTGGACCTAGGTAGAGTGAAATGCTTTGTGCACATCCTGGTACGAAGTCATACAGCAGACGTTACCTACACAGCACACAGGTGTTGCCATGTTTTTGTTCGTCTTTTTATTCAGAGTTGATCCAGTTTAAACTGATTGCTTGCCGTCTCTCGACGTTCTCGCTCCCTGAACCGGTTGGGCTTGGGACAGGCACACACACACATACACACCCCCCCCCCCCCCCCCACCCAGCCTTACCTCCTCCAACGGCCCCCTCGCTGGACAGAGCGGCGGCCCAGCCCACGGCGCTGACCGAGTGGCTCCAGGCACTGCCGACGGACTCCAGCCGCTGGGCGAAGCGATCGCGGCCCCTGGGGTCGCAGTCCCGGGCCTCCAGGTCCGACTTGGAGGCGGTCAGCGTGCGGGTGCTGCCCCCGCCCGCGGCCGGCTGCTCCCCTCCCCCGCCAGCGCCGCTGGGAGGCCGTGGCCGTGGCCGGGGCCGGGGCTTGGCCGACGTCCCCTCGCGTCGCCCCGGTGCGGGGGCCGAGCCGGCCGGGGAGCAGGAGCGGGAGGTGGCGCTGGAGGAGCTGGAGGAGCAGCTGTAGCGCGGCTGGGAGCGCAGGCTGGAGGCGTCGCTGGGGTCGCTGGAGTCCTCGTCCTCGAAGAAGCCCTCGGCGAAGGGGCGGCCCGGCACGGGCGGGGGGTCGCGGCGCCGGTCACAGCCGCCGATGGCGGCCCGCCTCCTGCCCAGCTTCTTCCTGGCCGAGCCGCGGCGGCGGACAAGCTTCAGGTCCTTGGGCCGGACGGCCTGGTCGGGGGCCGGGGGAAGCCAGGAGGTGAGGGGGTCGGCCGGGCCGGGGGTGGGGGCGGTCTCGGGCTCGGACTGGACGTCCGTGTCGCTCCCCTCCTTGGCCAGCGCCCCCGGGGTGGAGTCTCCCGCCGCCCCGCTGCCCGGCAGTGCCTGCGATGGGCTCTCCAGCTGGGTGGAGCTGGTCTTCTCACTGCGGCAGCTGCCCGCGGTGCTGGGCGACTCCCGGCCGGCGCCGCTGAAGTAGCTGTCGGTGGAGCCCGGGGGCGGGGGCCCCAGCAGCACGTCGCACAGACTCTCGGGCTGCCAGGCCTCGACGGGCTCCAGCAGGCCGGGCCCGTGAGGCGGGAGGCGGCACGGGGGGCTGGCGGAGGGTGAGGGGGACGGGGCAGGCTCCGGGCTCAGGCGGTACTTCAGTGCCATGGGCTCGGGCAGTGGGGGCAGTCGCTTGGCCACCCCGCACGGGTCCACCTGGCACGGCTCGGGCAGCAGCAGGCACTCCTTGACCATCTGCGCATCTGAAACAGCAAGAACATATCATGGGGTCAGCCAAGAGCCATCGTGAACATCACCGCTTCTCCACACCCCTCACACCGTACAATAGACAACAGGTGCAGGAGCAGGCCATTCGGCCCTTCGAGCCAGCACCACCATTCAATGTGATCAATAGACAATAGACAATAGGTGCAGGAGGAGGCCATTCAGCCCTTCGAGCCTGTACGCACCACCATTCAATGTGATCATGGCTGATCATTCACAATCAGCACCCCGTTCCTGACATAGAAGCAGAATCAGGCAATGCAATACTTATTTGCTACAGTTTTACAGGCATCCGAACATAATCTAAGAATAGTGAGCATCCTGGATAGAGTGGATGTGGAGAGGATGTTTCCACTAATGGGAGAGTCTAGGTCCCAGAGGTCACAACCTCAGAATTAAAGGACGTTCTTTTAGGAAGGAGATGAGGAGAAAGTTCTTTAGTCAGAGGGCGGTGAATCTGTGGAATTCTTTGCCACAGAAGGCTGTGGAGGCCAAGTCAGTGGATGTTTTTAAGGCAGAGACAGACAGATTCTCGATTAGAACGGGTGTCAAGAGTTATGGGGGGAAGGCGGGAGAATGGGATTAGGAGGCAGAGGTCAGCCATAATTGAATGGCGGAGTGGACTCGATGGGCCGAATGGCCTAATTCTACTATAACTTGTGAACAACAATAATCAACAATAAACACTAAGACTATAAATTAACAGTTACACTACATAAGCAGACTAGAGCAGTGCAAGCCAAAGCACACAGTGCAAACTTATATAAAGTCTATGTTTCAGTGGTGAGGTCGAGGTTATTTTAATTTAAGATAAGACACAAAATGCTGGAGTAACTCAGCGGGACAGGCAGCGTCTCTGGAGAGAAGGAACGGGTGACGTTTCGGGTCGAGACCCTTCTTCAGATGTTATTTTAATTTAGTTTCTTCAGTGGCGCTGCGGTAGAGTTGCTGCCTTACAGCGAATGCAGCGCCGGAGACTCAGGTTTGATCCTGACTACGGGCGCCGTCTGTATGGAGTTTGTACGTTCTCCACGTGACCTGCGTGGGTTTTCTCCGAGATCTTCGGTTTCCTCCCACGCTCCAAAGACGTACAGGTCTGTAGATTAATTGGCTGGGCAAATGTAAAAATTGTCCCTAGTGGGTGTGGGATAGTGATAGTGTGCGGGGATCGCTGGGCGGCGCGGACCCGGTGGGCCGAAGAGCCTGTTTCTGCGCTGTATCTCTAAATCTTAAATCTAAATCTACAATCGAGCCGGCTACAGTGTAAAGGTACGGGATAAAGGGCATAACACAAGATAAACTCCAGTAAAGTTCGATTAAAGATAGCTCTCCAATGAGTAGGGTTGCCAACTATCTCTCTCCCAAATACGGGACAAGGTGACGTCACCGCCCCGCGCCCCACGTGACCTCCCCCAGCCAGGGGCCCCACGTGCTCCCGCTCCACCAATGGCGGCCGCCCGGTCCGGGAGGCGGGTTATTGCACAACCTCCGTTAGGCGAACACACTCGGCCCCGCTCCCCGAACACACTCCGTTAGCCTACAGCAGCCCGCGGGTCGACAGCGGCCAGCGGGCCTAATACGGGACAAGGGCGGTCCCGTACGGGACAAACCAATTTAGCCCAAAATACGGGATGTCCCGGCTAATACGGGACAGTTGGCGACCCCGCCAATGAGGTAGATGGGAGGTCAGGAACGCGTTCTCGTTGGTGAGAGGATGGTTCAGTTGCCTGATAACAGCCGGGAAGAAACTGTCCCTGAATCTGGAGGTGTGCGTTTTCACACTTCTGTACCTCTTGCCTGTGGGAGAGGGGAGAAGAGGGAGTGTGTGGGATAATACATGTTGCACCAAGATAGTCTATCTTCAGCAGACAGGTTCAGAGGGATATATTTTGGGCACCGTATCCGAGGAAGGTTTTACAAGAACGATCCCGGGAATGAGTGGGTTAACCTACGACGAGCGTTTGTCGGCACTGGGCCTGTGCTCGCTGGAGTTTAGAAGAATGAGGGGGGACCACATTGAAACGTAGAGAATAGTGAAAGCCTTGGATAGAGTGGATGACCTTTCACCGTCCGGCGCGGCCTGGAACGTGGCAAGTTCAACAGCCTGACCGCGGGAGAAGACGGCAGGGGAAGAGAAAAGACATTCTGGCCTTCCATCACAGTGAGGAGGTGACTGGAGGAGACTCACTGTGATGGATGTTTCTTTTGTTTGGTGTTGGTTTGTGATTGCGGGTGTTATTGCTTATTTTTATTGCTCAATAAAGGCTATTCTGATTCTTTTTTTTTTAGATTTAGATTTTAGATTTAGAGATACAGCGCGGAAACAGGCCATTCGGCCCACCGAGTCCGCGCCGCCCAGCGATCCCCGCACATCCACTGCTTCGCCGATGATATCCAGCTCCTCATCTCCACCAAGTCAATCTCCCCCACCACACACTCTACACTGACAAACTGCATCACTGAAATAAAATCTTGGCTTCAATCAAATTTCCTCAAACTCAATTGCAACAAATCTGAAATCATCATCATTGGTCCAAAAACGCTCACCAAATCCACCCAGAACTTCATCCTCAACATTGATGGTCTCCCAGTATCCACCTCACCTCACATCCGGAATCTTGGAATCATCTTTGATCAAGCCCTCTCCTTCGACAAACACATCAAACACATCACAAAGACAGCCTTCTTCCATCTCAAAAACATTGCCCGTCTCCGTCCATCCCTCTCCTCCACAGCTGCAGAAACCCTCATCCACGCCTTCATCACCTCCCGTCTGGACTACTGCAACAGCCTCCTCTATGGCGCACCCTCAAAAATCATCAGTAAACTTCAATACATTCAAAACTCCGCTGCCCGTCTACTCACCCACACCCCGATCCGTGACCATATCACCCCCGTCCTTTATAAACTCCACTGGCTCCCCATCCCCCAGAGAATCCAGTACAAAATCCTCCTCATAACCTACAAAGCCCTCCATAACCTGGCCCCATCCTACCTGACCGACCTCCTCCACAGGCACACTCCCACCTGCACCCTCCGCTCTGCCGCTGCCAATCTCCTATCCCCCCACATCCGGACCAAACTCAGATCCTGGGGGGACAGGGCTTTCTCCATCGCTGCTCCCACCCTATGGAACTCACTACCCCAAAACGTTAGAGACTCCTCCACACTCACCACATTCAAAACTTCGCTGAAGTCTCACCTGTTCAGTACTGCCTTCAACCACTGAAGGTCACCTCACCTTCTGTCTCCTTTCTCTGTTTGTTTATTTATTTACTTATTTATCTATTTATTCATTTCCCTATGTTCTCTAAATCTCTGTAAAGCGTCTTTGAGTATATGAAAAGCGCTATATAAATAAAATACATTATTATTATTATTATTAACACAATCCCACACACACTAGGGACAACATTTTTTTTTTCACACATTTTTTTACCCAGCCAATTAACCTACAAACCTGTACGTCTTTGGAGTGTGGGAGGAAACCGAAGATCTCGGAGAAAACCCACGCAGGTCACGGGGAGAACGTACAAACTCCGTACAGACGGCACCCGTAGTCAGGATCGAACCTGAATCTCTGGCGCTGCATTCGCGGTAAGGCGGCAACTCTACCGCTGCGCCACCGTGCCGCCACCGCCACAGATTCTGATTCTGATTCTGATGTGGAGAGGATGTTTCCACTAGTTAGGAGGGAGAGATCTAGGTCCCCAGAGCTCACAGCCTCAGAATTAAAGGACGTCGTTTTTGGACGGAAGTGAGGAGAAATTTATTTAGTCTGCGGGCGGTGAATCTGTGGGATTCTTTGCCACAAAAGGTGGTGGAGGCCAAGTCAGTGGATATTTTTACGGTAGAGATAGAATGATTCTTGATTAGTACGGGTGTCAGAGGTTATGGGGAGAATGGGGCTAGGAGGGAGAGGGATAGATCAGCCATGATTGAATGGCAGAGTAGACTGATGGGCTGAATGGCCTCATTCTACTCCTATCGCTTATGACATGGACCAGGCAGGGACAAATTGCTTTGGCGGGGCAGACGAAGTTGGGCCGAAGGGCCCGTTTCCGAGCTGCATGACTCCATGACTCTCTAACAAGTGGCATGGCTGGCTCACCCGCTGTGTCCAGCGTGTTCAGCTTCAGTAACTCCCTGTCGGCCGACGTGACAATCACGTTCTTGCTGCCTTGTTCACGGACCAGCTCTCTGATATCTGCAGGATGCACAAGAAATACGAGTTCAATGAGCAACGAGGAGAAGCTCCTCCACCCCCCCTGCCCAAGGTAGATGACAGCCCACCCAGCTTCACAGGTGATAGGAGCAGACAGAGGCCATTCGGCCCGCCGAGTCTACTCTGCCATTCAATCATGGCTGATCTATCTCTCCCTCCTAACCGGGCCATTCTCCTGCCTTCTCCCCGCAACCCCTGACACCCGCACTAACCAAACATCTATCCATCTCTGCCTTAAATATATCCATTGACTTACAATAGACAATAGGTGCAGGAGTAGTATAAGAAAATAACTGCAGATGCTGGTACAAATCGATTTATTCACAAAATGCTGGAGTAACTCAGCAGGTCAGGCAGCATCTCGGGAGAGAAGGAATGGGTACGTTTCGGGTCGAGACCCTTCTTCAGACCATTCTGTAGGCCATTCGGCCCAGCACCACCATTCAATGTGATCATGGCTGATCATTCTCAATCAGTACCCCGTTCCTGCCCTCTCCCCATACCCCCCTGACTCCGCTATCCTTAAGCGCTCTATCTAGCTCTCGAATGCATTCAGAGAATTGGCCTCCACTGCCTTCTGAGGCAGAGAATTCCACAGATTCACAACTCTCTGACTGAAAAAGTTTTCCCTCATCTCCGTTCTAAATGGCCGACCCCTTATTCTTAAATTGTGTGGCCCCTGGTTCTGGACTCCCCCAACATTGGGAACATGTTTCCTGCCTCTAACGTGTCCAACCCCTTAATAATCTTATATGCTTCGATAAGATCCCCTCTCATCCTTCTAAATTCCAGCGTATACAAGCCTGCCTTCTCCCCATAATCCCTGACACCCGTACTAATCAAGAATCTATCTATCTATCTCTTCCTTGATCACATTGAATGGCGGTGCTGGCTCGAAGGGCCGAATGGCCTCCTCCTGCACCTATTGTCTATTGTCTATTAAAAATATCCATTGACTTGGACTCCACAGCCTTCTGTGGGAACTGAGCCACCCTAACACATCTAGAGAGCGGTCCTGAATGACCATCTACCTCACTGGAGACCCGCGGACTATCTTTGATCGGACTTTACTGGCTTTGTCTTGGACTAAACTCTACCCCCGCACCCTCAATACCTACACGAGGCACTTCCACAGAGGCACTGGGCGCCCACTGCCCTGGCAAAGCTGCGGCCTGACATCAGCTGGTGGCTCAGGAGAGGGAAGAAACCCGCAACTCAGAGACAAGATGGCCGCCCCTAGTACAGGGCCCCGGTCGAGCCTAGGCCCAGCTGAAGAAACAACCTACCTTTGGACGCTCCGTTTTCCTCCAGCTGGGGCAACAGTTCCTACGTTGAAAAACAAATCAAAACAAAAGGTAGTTTTAAAATCAAAGCTCAACATCAAGATGGACTCTGTGTTATGGCTGTGAGGAGAATCCCCATTAAATCCAGTCCCTGCCCATTGCTTTTATCAGGCATCTGGCTGCAACCTTCCCCCCCATTGACGAACTGTACACTGCAAGCGAGCGGGCAAGATCATCTCTGACCCCTCTCACCCTGGCCACAAACTCTTTGAAGCACTTCCCTCTGGAAGGTGACTCCGGACTGTCAAAGCAGCCACAGCCAGACATAAAAACAGCTTTTTTCCCGCGAGCAGTAGCTCTTACTCAACAACCAAAAGTCTGCCGCCTCTTTTTGCTCTATAGACAATTGGTGCATGAGTAGGCCATTCGGCCCCTCGAGCCAGCACCACCATTCAATGTGATCATGGCTGATCATTCTCAATCAGTACCCCGTTCCTGCCTTCTCCCCATACCCCCTGACTCCGCTATCATTAAGAGCTCTATCTAGCTCTCTCTTGAATGCATTCAGAGAACTGGCCTCCACTGCCTTCTGAGGCAGAGAATTCCACAGATTAACAACTCTCTGACTGAAAATGTTTTTCCTCATCTCTGTTCTAAATGACCGACCCCTTATTCTTAAACTGTGTGGCCCCTGGTTCTGGACTCCCCCAACATTGGGAACATGTTTCCTGCCTCTAACGTGTCCAACCCCTTAATAATCTTATACGTTTCGATAACATCCCCTCTCATCCTTCTAAATTCCAGTGTATACAAGCCCAGCCGCTCCGGCCTTTCAACATATGACAGTCCCGCCATTCCGGGAATTAACCTTATAAACCTACGCTGCACGCCCTCAATAGCAAGAATATCCTTCCTCAAAGTTGGAGACCAAAACTGCACACAGTACTCCAGGTGCGGTCTGACTAGGGCCCTGTACAACTGCAGAAGGACCTCTTTGCTCCTATACTCTGGTTTATTTCATTCGCACGTTTAAACTGTAACGTTCTATTCTTAATGTTTGAATGTTTTATGCTTTATTCTTAATTATTTACTGTGTGTTCGTGTTGTCACTTGCGAGCGGAGCACCAAGGCACATTCCTTGTATGTGTACATACTTGGCCAATAAACCTATTCAATTCAATTCAATTGAACCGTCCTTTCACTAGCCCGAGAGCGGTCCTGACCTCCCCATCTAGCTCAATGGAGATTTTTGAACTATCTTTAATCAGACGTTACTGGATATTATCTTGCAGTAAAAGCTGAACCCTTTATCCCATATCTGTACACTGTGGATGGCTTGATTGTAACCGTGTATACTCATTCCGCTGAGAGGATAGCACGTAACAAAAAAGCTTTTCACTGTACCTCGATACACATGACATTAATAAACTGGCCAGGGCTTTTAAAAAAAAAAAGATAGTTGATGTTCATAAGTGATAAGAGCAGCATTAGGCCACTCGGCCCATCAAGTCAATTCCGCCATTCAATCATGGCTGATCTATCTCTCCCTCCTAACCCCATTCCTTTCTCCCCATAACCTGACACCCGTACTAATCAAGAAAGTCTGTGCGGGTTAAAAAGTTAAAAACATAAAAGTTAAAAAGTTAAAAAATTAAAAAGTTAAAAAGTTTAAAATTTGAAAAGTTAAAAACTGTGCTGGTTAAAAAGTTAAAAACTAGAGCTTTCATTTAATTTTCTAAATTTTCTTGTAATAGTAAAAATTAAGTTTATACATCGTGGAAACAGGCCCTTTGGCCCACCGAGCCCACGCCAAGCATGGAGCACCCTTTCATCCCAGTTCTACGTAGTCCCACCTTTGCGTCCACTCCCTACACACCAGGGGAAACTTATAGAGGTCAATTAAAACGTTGGAGGGAGAGGAAACCGGAGCACCCGGAGAAAACCCGCGCGGTCACAGGGAGAACGTACATAGAAACATAGAACATAGAAAATAGGTGCAGGAGTAGGCCATTCGGCCCTTCGAGCCTGTACGCACCACCATTCAATATGATCATGGCTGATCATCCAACTCAGTAACCTGTACCTGCCTTCTCTCCATACCCCCTGATCCCTTTAGCCACAAGGGCCACGTCTAACTCCCTCTTAAATATAGCCAATGAACTGGCCTCAACTACCTTCTGTGGCAGAGAATTCCACAAACTCACCACTCTCTGTGTGAAGAAATGTTTTCTCATCTCGGTCCTAGAAGACTTCCCCCTTATCCTTAAGCTGTGACCCCCGGTTCTGGACTTCCCCAACATCGGGAACAAACTCTGTACAGACGGCATCCGTAGTCAGGATGGAACCTGGGCCTCTGGCGCTGTAAGGCAGCAGCTCTAACACTGTGCCACCGTGCCGCCCATCTGCAGTTCCTTATTTCTTCAACGTGCACACCGCCGGGCCGTAAGCCACCCAGGAGGTGCCGTTCCTCCATTTTGCGTGTGGCCTCTCACTGTGGCAATGGCCCAGGGCAGAAAGGGCAGTGTGAGGAATGTGAATGGGAATTAAAATGGTTGGAGATCCAGCAGGCCTTGGCAGACCGAGCGCAGGTGTACAAAATGCAGAGCGTGCAGACTCCGTGAAGACAGCTCCCGTAGGGAGCCGGGATTGAGCCTGGGTCTCAGGTGCTGATGAGTGGCCTGATTCTGCTCCTGTACGTGATGAACACTCCTCCCCGGCCCTACCTGCCGCGCGGCGTCCAGGACTGGAGCGACTGGGCTTGTATACGCTGGAATTTAGAAGGATGAGAGGAGATCTTATCGAAACGTATAAGATTATTAAGGGGTTGGACACGTTAGAAGCAGGAAACATGTTCCCAATGTTGGGGGAGTCCAGAACAAGGGGCCACAGTTTAAGAATAAGGGGTAGGCCATTTAGAACTGAGATGAGGAAAAACTTTTTCATTCAGAGAGTTGTGAATCTGTGGAATTCTCTGCCTTAGAAGGCAGTGGAGGCCAATTCTCTGAATGCATTCAAGAGAGAGCTGGATAGAGCTCTTAAGGATAGCGGAGTCAGGGGGTATGGGGAGAAGGCAAGAACGGGGTACTGATTGAGAATGATCAGCCATGATCACATTGAATGGCGGTGCTGGCTCGAAGGGCCGAATGGCCTCCCCCTGCACCTGTTGTCTGTTGTCTGTTGTCTATTGTCCAGAACTCACCGAGACTTGGTTGAAGCCAAAGACGGAGTGCTGCGAGCTGCATCGCACGGGAGGGGTGGTGTTCGCCTTGCGGAAGACCGTCATCTCCACTCCTCCCCCCGGGTCCCTGTCAGAGGCAGGAAGAGGCAAAGAGTAAATCAACCGTGGTCCTCCCACCCTCTCCCATCCAGCAGGGGGCGGCACGGCCACGCAGTGGTGGAGCTGCTGCCTCACGGCGCCACAGAACCGGGTTCGATCCTGACCACGGGCGCTCCATCCAAGGACCCAAACAGTCTTTCCAGGTGAGACAGAGGTTCACCTGCACCTCCTCCAACCTCATCTACTGTATCCGCTGCTCTAGATGTCAACTTCTCTACATCGGCGAAACCAAACGCAGGCTCGGCGACCGTTTCGCTCAACACCTTCGCTCAGTCCGCGTTAACCAACCTGAGTGTGAGAAAATAACTGCAGATGCTGGTACAAATCGAAGGTATTTATTCACAAAATGCTGAAGTAACTCAGCAGGTCAGGCAGCATCTCAGGAGAGAAGGAATGGGTGACGTTTCGGGTTGAGACCCTTCTTCAACCTGATCTCCCGGTGGCCGAGCACTTCAACTCCCCCTCCCATTCCCAGTCTGACCTTTCTGTCATGGGCCTCCTCCAGTGCCACAGTGAGGCCCACCGCAAATTGGAGGAACAGCACCTCATATTTCCCTTGGGCAGCTTGCAGCCCAGTGGTATGAACATCGACTTCTCCAACTTTAGATAGTTCCTCTGTCCCTCTCTTCCCCTCCCCCTTCCCAGATCTCCCTCTATCTTCCTGCCTCCACCTATATCCTTCCTTTGACCCTCCCCTTGACATCAGTCCGAAGAAGGGTCTCGACCCGATACGTCACCCATTCCTTCTCTCCCGAGATGCTGCCAGACCTGCTGATTTACTCCAGCATTTTGTGAATAAATACCTTCGATTTGTACCAACATCTGCAGTTATTTCTTACACTGACCACGGGCGCTGTCTGTATGGAGTTTGTACGTTCTCCCCGTGACCTGCATGGGTTTTCTCCGGGCGCTCCGGTTTCCACCCACTCCCCAAAGGCACACAGGCTTGTAAGTGAGTTGGCTTGGGTAAAAATTGTAAATTGTCCCTCGTGTGTAGGATAGTGTTAGTGTATGGGGGCGATTGCCGGTTGGCATGGACTCGGTGGGCCGAAGGGTCTGGTTCCGCACTGTATCTCTCTCCAACTGTTGCAGCTTAACAGGCCCATAACATGGTCCCTAGTGTGCTTGTGTGTGTGTGTGTGTGTGTGTGTGTGTGTGTGTGTGTGTGTGTATGCGAGTGTGTGTGTGTGCTTATGTATGCGTGTGTGTGTGTGTGTGCGCGCGTATGTGTGCGCGTGTATGGGTGTATGAGAGTGTGTGTGTGTGTATGTGTGTGTGTGTGTGTGTATGAGAGTGTGTGTGGGTTAGTGTTAGTGTGCATGGATCGCCGGTCGGTGCAGACTCAGTGGGCCTGAAGGGCCTGCTTCCGCACCGTATCTCCAAACTAAACTGAAGTTCCTCCTTCTTAGACAATCCCTGGGTGGCTTGCTTCCACAAGCGGGCAGGGGTTGATAAATTCTGGATTAGTAAGTGCTTCAAAGGTTAGGGGGAGAAGGCAGGAAAATGGGGTTGAGAGGGAAAGATAGATCAGCCGTGATGGATTGGCAGATCAGACTCAATGGGCCAAATGGCCTGATTCTGCTTCTATCTCTTATGATCATAATATTCTACGGTGAAATGATACTCACTGGTTATTTCCACCATCAAGCCCCACACGCTATTGATTTAAGAGATGCAAGATCACTAAATAAGATTCATAGAATGGAAACGGGCCCTTTCGCCCAACTTGCCCACACCGGCCAACATGTCCCAGCTACACGAGTCCCACCTGCCCGCGTGTGGCCCATATATCCCTCTAAACCTGTCCTATCCATGTACCTGTCTAACTTTTCTTAAACGTTGGGATATTCCCAGCCTCAACTACTGGGAAGTTGAGGCTGGGAATCCTCTGGCAGCTCGTTCCATACACCCACCACCCTTTGTGTGAAAAAGTTACCCCTCAGATTCCCTTTAAATCTTTTCCCCTCTCCTCTGGTCCACGATTCACCTCCTCTGCGCAAGTGTCTGATCTATTCCTCTCATGATTTTATACACTATTTATAAAGTACTCAGTAAGGTGCCAAATTGAACTAAGAAAAATAAATCAAAATTCCATTAAACACGCAAAGCGAAGCCATCAGTAAAAATCCCTCAGCTCAACGTAGGTAAAAAGAGCTGCCAAAGAAAGGGAGAAACTATTGGGAAATTCAACCTACTGAGAGATCGGGCACTAAAAATAGATGTTCGAGGTGGAATGTGTGTTGATACAAGTGAGCCAGCCCTTAACTTGGAGATGGGGCCTGATTTAAGGTGGAGGGAGGGGGGAGGGAGGGAGAGAGGAGGGGTTTGGCTTGGGTTGGGAAAAATAGATTGTGCTGAGCAAATAAAAGTGCGGGCCATGCAAAAAAGTCAACAGGCTGGAAATAAATACACCACACTACGTCGGTTTGTGTAAACTAGGAGCTGCAGATGCTGGTTTGCACTGAAGAGGGATACAAAGTGCTGGAGTAACTCAGTCAGGCAGCGGCATGGTGGCGCAGCGGTAGAGTTGCTGCTTTACAGCAAATGCAGCGCCGGAGACCCGGGTTCCATCCCGACTACGGGCGCTGTCTGTACGGAGTTTGTACATTCTCCCCGCGACCTGCGTGGGTTTTCTCCGAGATCTTCGGTTTCCTCCCACACTCCAAAGACGTGCAGGTTTATAGGTTAATTGACTGGGCAAATGTAAAAATTGTCCCTAGTGTGTGTAGGATAGTGATAGTGTGCGGGGATCGCTGGGCGGCGCGGACTCAGTAGGCCGAAGGGCCTGTTTCCGCGCTGTATCTCTAAATCTAAAAAATCTTTTAAAAATCATCTCTGGGGAGAGAACATGGAAAGGTGATGTTTTGGGTCGGGTCTAAGAGTGCAGTCTGAAGAAGGTTCCCAGCGCAAAACGTCACCAATCCATGTTCTCCAGGGATGCCGCCTGAGCAGCCGAGTTATTCCAGCACTGAGTGATAGGTGGATGCAGTGGAGGGAGGTGGTCTGGTGATGTTCTGGAATAGGAAAAAAAAACTGCAGATGCTGGTTTAAATTGAAGGTAGACACAAAAAGCTGGAGTAACTCAGTGGGTCAAGCAGCATCTTGGGAGACAAGGAACGGGTGACGTTTCCGGTCGAGACCCTTCAAGTCTGAGGAAGGGTCTCGACCCGAAACTTCGCCCATTCCTTCTCTCCCAAGATGCTGCCTGACCCGCTGAGTTACTTCAGTTTTTGTGTCTACCTTCTGGTGATGTTTTGTTCAGTTTGGTTTGGAGATGCAGCATGAAAACAGGCCCTTCAGCCCATCAAGGGCTTGCAAACCATCGATCTGTTCACACTAGTTCTATGTTATCCCGTCTCCTGCACTTTGTGTCATTATTTTGTCTCACTCTACAAGGTCACCCACCCATCCTGGGCTGCAGGGTAAAACCCTACCTTGCCTCTCATTATAATTCAAGTCTCCAGACCCGTTTAACATCCTCGCTTAACATCATCCTTCCCCCATGTAATGATTTCTCTCCATCCCAGGTCAGGCGAGGTGGGCAAAATGCAACAGCAAGGAAGCGCAGGTGCTAGATAACACCAAAGAAAGACACACAGTGCTGGAGTAACTCGGCGGGGTCAGGCAGCGTCGCTGGAGAACACGGATAGGTGACGTTTCAGGTCAAGCGTACTGACCCATGCCACAGAGGGAGGGCAGTGGAGGCCAAGTCAGTGGGGATATTTTTAAAGCAGAGATAGAATCTTGATTCGATTTAGATTTTTTCCAGATTTAGAGATACAGCACAGAAACAGGCCCTTCAGCCCACCGAGTCCGCGCCGCCCAGCGATCCCCGCACACTAACACTATCCTACACACACTAGGATGTTTACATTTTACCCAGTCAATTAACCTACAAACCTGTACGTCTTTGGAGTGTGGGAGGAAACCGAAGATCTCGGAGAAAACCCACGCAGGTCACGGGGAGAACGTACAAACTCCGTACAGACGGCGCCTGTAGTCAGGATCGAACCCGAGTCTCCGGCGCTGCATTTGCTGTAAGGCGGCAACTCTACCGCTGCGCCACCATGCCGCCCAGTGCAGGTGTCATTATAGCGAGAAGGCAGGAGAATGAGGTTGGGAGGGAGAGATAGGTCAGCCACGATTGAATGGCAGAGAAGACTCGATGGGCCGAATGGCCTTTCTTCGCTCCTATCGCCTATGACCCGAAACGTCACCCATGCACGTTCTGCAGAGAGGCTGCCTGACCCCGCTGAGTTACTCCAGCACTCCTGGACAGTTTTGGAGTTTGCAGTATGCAGTTTTGGTCTCCAAATTTGAGGAAGGATATTCTTGCTATTGAGGGCGTGCAGCGTAGGTTCACTAGGTTAATTTCTGGAATGGCGGGACTGTCATATGTTGAAAGACTGAAGCGACTAGGCTTGTATACAATGGAGTTTAGAAGGATGAGAGGAGATCTTATCGAAACGTATAAGATTATTAAGGGGTCGGACACGTTAGAGGCAGGAAACATGTTCCCAATGTTGGGGGAGTCCAGAACCAGGGGCCACACAGTTTAAGAATAAGGGGTCGGCCATTTAGAACGGAGATTAGGAAAAGTTTTTTCAGTCAGAGAGTTGTGAATCTGTGGAATTCTCTGCCTCAGAAGGCAGTGGAGGCCAATTCTCTGAATGCATTCAAGAGAGAGCTAGATAGAGCTCTTAAGGATAGCGGAGTCAGGGGGTATGGGGAGAAGGCAGGAACGGGGTACTGATTGAGAATGATCAGCCATGGTCACATTGAATGGTGGTGCTGGCTTGAAGGGCCGAATGGCCTCCTCCTGCACCTATTGTCTGTTGTCTATCACATTGAATGGCGGTGCTGGCTCGAAGGGCCGAATGGCCTCCTCCTGCACCTGTTGTCTGTTGTCTATTGTTTGTTGTCTATTGTCTGTTGTCTATTGTCTATTGTCTGTTGTCTATTGTCTGTGGTCCATTGTCTATGGTCTGTTGTCTATTGTCTGTTGTCTATTGTCTGTTGTCTATTGTCTGTGGTCTGTTGTCTATTGTCTGTGGTCTGTTGTCTATTGTCTGTGGTCTGTTGTCTGTTGTCTGTGGTCGGTTGTCTATTGTCTGTGGTCTGTTGTCTGTGGTCTGTTGTCTATTGTCTGTGGTCTATTGTCTATTGTCTGTGGTCTGTTGTCTATTGTCTGTGGTCTGTTGTCTATTGTCTGTGGTCTATTGTCTATTGTCTGTGGTCTATTGTCTATTGTCTGTGGTCTATTGTCTGTGGTCTGTGGTCTATTGTCTGTGGTCTGTTGTCTATTGTCTGTGGTCTGTTGTCTATTGTCTGTGGTCTGTTGTCTATGGTCTGTTGTTTATTGTCTGTGGTCTGTTGTCTATTGTCTGTGGTCTGTTGTCTATTGTCTGTGGTCTATTGTCTATTGTCTGTGGTCTGTTGTCTATTGTCTATTGTCTGTGGTCTATTGTCTGTTGTCTATTGTCTATTGCCTGTGGTCTATTGTCTGTGGTCTGTTGTCTATTGTCTGTTGTCTGTGGTCTATTGTCTATTGTCTGTGGTCTATTGTCTGTGGTCTATTGTCTATTGTCTGTGGTCTGTTGTCTATTGTCTGTTGTCTATTGTTTATTATTGTCTATTGTCTGTGGTCTATTATCTATTGTCTATTGTCACTCTGTGCCTTTCCCAGGAGAGCTGGGCTTCGGTTTGCCGTAACCCTCGCGGGTCTTCTCTCACCTGATGCTGCTGTCCTCGCCGCTGCCTCCGCCCCCGAGCTCGCCCTCCTCCAGCTTGCTGCCTTCCACGGCCAGCGACGGGTCCCTCTGCTCCACGATCTCGCCCTCGTCGAACATGGCGTGCAGCCGGTAGTTGACGGACTTGACCACGGTGAAGAACACGGCGACGGCGGCACAGTAGATGCCCGCCACCGAGGTGCTGGGTGGTATTGCCTGGGAGATGAAGACAAGGCAGAGTCAGATCCCAGTTAACCAACCTGGCATCCACCCCCACTGTGGGCTTTGGCTGGGTAGAAAACACGAGGGGGGGGGGGGAAGGAGAGGGTGCCGCACCAATGCAGGAGAGGTTTGGGCCCCACTTGGTCTAGTTCAACATGATGCAATACAATACAATACAATACAACGTCATACAACGTTGGGATCCTGGGATGGCAGGACTTTCATATGAAGAAAGACTGGATAGACTCGGCTGGAATTTAGAAGATTGAGGGGGGATCCTAATCTGAGGAAAGACATTCTTGCCATAGAGGGAGTACAGAGAAGGTTCACCAGATTGATTCCTGGGATGGCAGGACTTTCATATGAAGGAAGACTGGATAGACTCGGCTTGTACTCGCTGGAATTTAGAAGATTGAGGGGGGGATCTGATAGAAACTTACAAAATTCTTAAGGGGTTGGACAGGCTAGATGCGGGAAGATTGTTCCCGATGTTGGGGAAGTCCAGAACAAGGGGTCACAGCTTAAGGATAAGGGGGAAGTCTTTTAGGACCGAGATGAGAAAGTTTTTTTTCACACAGAGAGTGGTGAATCTGTAGAATTCTCTGCCACAGAGGGTAGTTGAGGCCAGTTCATTGGCTATATTTAAGAGGAAGTTAGATGTGGCCCTTGTGGCTAAAGGGATCAGGGGGTATGGAGAGAAGACAGGTACGGGATACTGAGTTGGATGATCAGCCATGATCATATTGAATGGCGGTGCGTACTGGCTCGAAGGGCCGAATAGCCTACTCCTGCACCTATTTTCTATGTTTCTATGTTGTATTGTATACAATACAATACAATACAACTTTATTGTCATTGTTCCGGGGGACCACGAGATTGGGAATGCGCCTCCCATACGATGCAATAATTGAATTAGCTAGTCAGTATTAATTTAAACCACCCAATGAAACAAATTGTAACAGTTTTGAAACAGGGCGGCACGGTAGCGCAGCGGTAGAGTTGCTGCTTTACAGCGAATGCAGTGCCGGAGACTCAGGTTCGATCCTGACTACGGGTGCTGCACTGTAAGGAGTTTGTACGTTCTCCCCGTGACCTACGTGGGTTTTCTCCGAGATCTTCGGTTTCCTCCCACACTCCAAAGACGTACAGGTATGTAGGTTAATTGGCTGGGTAAATGTAAAAATTGTCCCTAGTGGGTGTAGGATAGTGTTAATGTACGGGGATCGCTGGGCGGCACGGACTTGGAGGGCCGAAAAGGCCTGTTTCCGGCTGTATATATATGATGATGAGAATAAAGTGCAAGTAGATCTGTGCCGGATTACTGTGCGTTGTGACCATCCGGCTCAGCATGGCTGATCCAAAATCAGTACCCCATTCTGGCTTTTTCCCCATATCCCTTGGCACGCAAACAAAATATTTCATTCTCTTGGTACACAGCAAAGTTATTGGTATTGGCAGTGCTATTTGTATGGACACAAAAGTGCTGGTACTCATATCATTCCTTACCATTGGTGAACATAGCGGTTCATCATTCTATAAACAAAGACACAAATGCGCTGTTAACTCAGTGGGTCAGGCAGCATCTCTGGAAAACACGAATAGGTGACTTTTCGGGTCAGGACCTTTCGACAAAGAGGTCCTTCTGCAGTTGTACAGGGCCCTAGTGAGACAGCACCTGGAGTACTGTGTGCAGTTTTGGTCTCCAAATTTGAGGAAGGATATTCTTGCTATTGAGGGCATGCAGCCTAGGTTTACTAGGTTAATTCCCGGAATGGCGGGACTGTCGTATGTTGAAAGACTGGAGCGACTAGGCTTGTATACACTGGAATTTAGAAGGATGAGAGGGGATCTTATCGAAACGTATAAGATTATTAAGGGGTTGGACAAGTTAGAGGCAGAAAACATGTTCAATATGTTGGGGGAGTCCAGAACAAGGGGCCACCGTTTAGGAATAAGGGGTAGGAGATGAGGAAAAACTTTTTCAGTCAGAGAGTAGTAAACCTGTGGAATTCTCTGCTTCAGAAGGCAGTGGAGGCCAATTCTCTTAATGCATTAGAGAGAGCTAGATAGAGCTCTTAAGGATAGCGGAGTCAGGGGGTATGGGGAAAAGGCAGGAACGGGGTACTGATTGAGAATGATCAGCCATGATCACATTGAATGGTGATGCTGGCTTGAAGGGCCGAATGGCCTGCTCCTGCACCTATTGTCTATTAAATATTGGTGCAAAACTAAAAACTTGTAGTCCTTAGTGCAACCAGATGGTTCATAAAAGTCATTCGTTTAGCTTTTAGTTTGGAGATACAGGCTCTCCGAGTCCACACCGACTATCGATCAACCGTACGACTTCCATTTTATCCCACTTTTGCACCCTACACACTAGGAGCAATTTATAGACGCCAATTAACCTACAAACCTGTAGATGGTTTATATGCAACCAATAACATAGTTACCTCAGTACCATTAACCCCGCCTAGTTAACATCAATCATAACGCCTTCCCTTCCTGGGTACAGTTCAGTAGAGGAACGTAGCCAGTGCTTGAAGATGTGTGTAATACGCTGTGCTATCATTAAAAGGTGTTGTACGCTTTAAGAGTTTGTGAAGTATCAATTTACATGGTGTCGGAAGTGGAAGACACTTGCGTCTCCTGTCTGTCGGGTTTTATTTCTTTTTTTTGATTTGTGCCTTTTTGTGCTTAATCTCTCTGACCATGGCGTCCTCTTGCAGAAAGCCCGCGCAGCTTGTCTTTGATGCTGACATTTCTGAGCGCTGGGACACGTTTGAGTTTGATTTCACCCACTTTGTCAACGTCGCACATCGCGCTGATCCTGACTCCCTTAAAGCCTCCCTCCTACTCAACCTTGTCGGACCTGATGCCATGAAGAGAGCCAGAACTTTCACCTATGCTCCAGCGGTCCTGGGCGACGACGACGTGGAGATTACCCCTGCAGAATCTGCCAGTGACCCCGCTTGCCTGCTACGTAAGTTCAGGGAGATTTGTGACCTGCCCTCGAACCGCATTCTGCAGAGGGCACGGTTCTTTACAAGAAAACAGTTGCCGGATGAACCTGTTGAATGTTTTATTGCTGATTTGCGTTATCTCGCCCAGCGGTGCCGTTTTGGTGACATGACGGAGCAGCTCACTAGAGACATTTTAGTAACTGGCATGCGTGACCAGCAGCTACGATGTGAGCTTCTAAGGGATCCGGATCTAACGTTGGAAAAAGCTATGCATGCCTGCAGATTGTCTGAGGTCGTTGTATTGCCAGATGACCACCGAGACTCGGCCAATAAGTCTATCAACCTGGCTGGGTGTAGGAGACCCCAGCCTCGGATGGTAAACAATGCTTTTCTGCCGCGTGCCAACCCAGGTCCTGGTGAAGTGCCCCAAAAAAGGTGCCCAAACTGTAACTACATGCACCATAGACTGTCTACCTGCCCTGCTTATGGCAAATTTTGTAACTTTTGTAAAAAGTTAAACCACTTCTCTGCGGCCTGTCGCTCGATCCGTTCCCGTGGGAGACAGGCACAGATTTCCAGACCCAGTCTAAACATGCTGAGGCAATCTGATGGCTGTTACGATTTACAGCCCAGCCTGGTCGACTCCTACGAGGCAGATCCAATTAATCCTCCTGAGAATTCGAATGTGTTTACCCTCCTACACACAACCGCCCAACGCTCTGATCCCTCTGTAGCTCTGACTGTCAATGGTGTGTCCTTCCTTGCAAAGCTGGATACAGGTGCGAAGGTCAACGTATTGTCAATAAATCTTTTCAATAAGATAAGGAATAATGAGCCCCTGGTTGTTGACAACGCTACGTTGCATGCCTATGGTGGAGAAATTCTAAGGCCTGTGGGGAGGGCTGCTTTAACTTGTGTGCTGCAAAAGGCAACGAGAAACCTCGTTTTCTATGTTTTGAACTCTGACTGTGTAACCCTGCTGGGCAACCGTGCGTGCCAAGATCTTGGCCTGGTGTCCTTCGACCGCACGGTCCACAAAGTGCAACTGTCGTTCAACCCTGTTGTGGAATACCAGGACCTGTTCAACGATGACCTGGGAAAGTTACCACTCACATATCGTATTTCCGTTGACCCAAACGTACAACCTGTAGCCCGCGCAGCTCACAGGGTGTCTCACGCCATGAAAGACAGGGTCGAGGCGATGCTGAATAACATGGTCGAAAAGGGGGTGCTAGAAGCGGTTAGCGATCCCACCGCTTGGGTCTCCACTATGGTTGCCACGATAAAGAAAGACAAGAATGAAATACGTGTGTGTATCAATCCGAAGGACTTGAACCTTGCAATCAGGCGACCACACCACCCCATGCGGTCTGTTGAGGACGTGGCGGCTCAGGTCGGGCAGGCCACCATCTTTTCGGTCCTAGACGCTAAGAACTCGTTTTGGCAGATCCCGTTGGACAAAGAGTCTTCTGACCTAACGACCTTCGCCACACCGTTTGGCAGATTCAAGTTCCTGCGAATGCCATTCGGCATTAATTCCGCTAGCGAGGTGTTCCAGCGAACTATGGAGCAGATATTCTCGGGCCTGCCATGTGCCATCATCGTGGATGATATCCTGGTTTATGGGAAAGACATTGCGGAGCACGACCTGAACCTCCGCAGCATCCTGGATCGGGCGCGGAAGGTCAATCTGAAGCTGAATCCCAAGAAATGCCGGTTCCGCGTCCCAGAAGTCACGTATGTGGGACACGTCTTCACCTCTAACGGACTAAAACCCGACCCCTTGAAGGCAGCTGCCATCTCCGAGATGGCAGCCCCCACCGACGTGCCAGGTCTACAACGATTCTTAGGCATGGTGAACTACCTGGGGAAGTTTATACAAAACCTCAGTGAGCTGAGTGCTCCCCTGCGGCAATTGACAAAAAAGGATATTGCCTGGGCCTGGCTCCAACATCACCAGCAGGCCTTTGACTGCCTCAAGTCGAAATTGATTGACACCCCGACGTTGCGGTACTTCGATGTAAGTCGCCCCATCACCGTCACCTGTGACGCTTCCAAGTTCGGTCTGGGTGCGGCTTGCCTTCAGTCTGTCGATGGATCGTTACATCCTGTCTCCTATGCCTCCCGCACCATGACGGACACCGAGCAGCGGTACGCTCAGATCGAGAAAGAGCTGCTCGCGGTGGTGTTCGCCTGCTCCAAGTTCAGAGATTTCCTGTTCGGCAGCAGATTTACGGTCGAAACCGACCACCAGCCACTGGTGACCATCCTAAACAAGCCAATTCACGCTGCCCCCGCCAGGCTGCAGCGTATGATGCTACAGCTCCAGCGTTTCGAATTCGACATCATCTACAAGAAGGGCACCGAGATGCACATTGCGGACACCCTATCGCGCGCCCCGCGGACCTCCTGTGATCGCCACCCCTACGAAACAGAGGACTTGCTTGTACTGGGCGTTAATTTCATTCCCACCAAGCAGCTACAGGTGTTGGCCAAGCACACCGCTGCCGATCCAGTTTTGCAGCGGCTTGCCACTGTGATTAAAGCAGGGTGGCCAACAAAGCGCTCCGCTGCGCCATCTGAAACACAGCCTTTCTTCCTGGTCCGCGACGAATTGGTGCTCCAGAATGGCGTCATCGTCAAGGGACATAAAGTTGTGGTCCCGTCCTCCCTGTTTGACTCTTACTATTGCGCAGCCCATAGCGGACACCCTGGGGTCGATGCAACACTCGCCCACGCTCAGTGCCAATTCTACTGGCCCGGAATGGCCAAATATATCCGAGACCGAGTTTCTGCCTGCTCCACGTGCAACAGTCTTGCTCCACACCAGCAGCGACAGCCCCTGCTGCAACAGCCTGCCCCTGCCTTGGCCTGGTCCTCGTTGGCTGCTGACATCTTCGAGTGGCGTGGTAACCACTACCTTGTCCTGGTCGACTCATACTCAAACTGGTTCGAGGTGGATTTACTGACATCCCTCACGTCGGAGATGGTGATCCGAAAGCTGCGGAAACACTTCTCCACTTTTGGGTCCCCTGTCAGGCTGCAGACTGACAACGGCAGGCAGTTTACCAGCCGAGAATTCAAAAGTTTTGCGGACAAGTGGAATTTTGTGCATTTCACCAGCAGCCCTGAGTACCCACAGAGCAACGGACTTGCAGAACGGGCCGTCCGCAGCGCCAAGCATCTGATGGAACAGGCGAGACTTTCCAACACTGATTTGTACTTGGATCTCCTAAACCTCAGGAATGTTTCCAGGGATCCGGCCATGGGGTCACCTGCTCAGCGTCTGATGTCAAGGAATACCAGATCTACTATCCCGATTGCCCAGCGCCAGCTGCAACCTCGGGTGCTGGAGCCTGCCTCCGTGCAGAGGCGTATTCAAGAGAAGCATGACAGCCAGCGGCGTTCCCACGATCGGTCGTGCAGACCACTCGATCCTCTTTTGCCTGGACAGGTTGTTCGGTTGCAGACCGCCGGCGGTCACTCCCGTCTGGCCACCGTGGTTGGGGTGGCCGACTCACCTCGTTCGTACCTGGTGGACCATGAGGGCACCATCTACCGAAGAAGCCGACAACACCTGCTTGCGGTTAATGAGCCAAAGCCGCAGCCCCCGGGACCCTATGCCCCGCCGCTCTCATACCAGCAGCCGGCTGCCGTCCCGGCCAGCGTTCCTTGTATGCCTCGGTCCCCATATCGCGCGCCCGGTTCCCCTCTGCGCGGGTCCCCTGTTGCCGGTTCCCACTCTCCCGGTTCTACCACCGCACCTCCCTTCCCTGGTTCCCCTGCTGCCTCGTGTCCTCCGGTTTCTTCTGCTCTTTCGGGGGGAGGGGGAGACATTCGTACGCGCTCGGGCCGGATTAGTAAGCCACCTGTGCGCTATGGCGATTTTGCTTAATTCTGTTATTAATTCTGTTGTTGTGACAACAATCTGTTTAATTTTCTAGGGGGAAGGATGTAGATGGTTTATATGCAACCAATAACATAGTTACCTCAGTACCATTAACCCCGCCTAGTTAACATCAATCATAACGCCTTCCCTTCCTGGGTACAGTTCAGTAGAGGAACGTAGCCAGTGCTTGAAGATGTGTGTAATACGCTGTGCTATCATTAAAAGGTGTTGTACGCTTTAAGAGTTTGTGAAGTATCAATTTACATGGTGTCGTTGGGAGACATTCCTTGTATATGTACATACTTGGCCAATACATTTATTCATTCATTCATTCATGTGGGGGGAAACTGGAGCACCGGGAGAACACCCACACCATCACAGAGAGAATGTGCAAGCTACTCAGACAGCAGCCGCAGCCAGGTCTGAGGCAGCAGCTCTACTGCTGCACCACTGTGCCTCTCTAGCTGAGGTTATCACTGTTATAGACAATAGACAATAGGTGCAGGAGGAGGCCATTCGGCCCCTCGAGCCAGCACCGCCATTCAATGTGATCATGGCTGATCATTCTCAATCAGTACCCCGTTCCTGCCCTCTCCCCATACCCTCTGACTCCGCTATCCTTAAGAGCTCTATCTATATATAACAGTAATAATATTGTTACATAACAATAAGCAATAACAATAGGCAATACTTTGTCAATAACAATATATAATACAATTATACAATTATAATGGTTGTATAACAATAAGCAATACTTTGTCAATAACAATATATAATACAATTATACAATAATAATGGTTGTATAACAATAAGCAATACTTTGTCAATAACAATATATAATACAATTATACAATTATAATGGTTGTATAACAATAAGCAATACTTTGTCAATAACAATATATAATACAATTATACAATAATAATGGTTGTATAACAATAAGCAATACTTTGTCAATAATATATAATACAATTATACATTTATAATGGTTGTATAACAATAAGCAATATATTGTTACCAATATATATGTTGTTATAAAGCAACAAACACAAGATGAAATATGATCATTAAGAAGGCACCCATTCCTTCTCTCCAGAGATGCTGCCTGAGTTACTCCAGCTTTTTGTGTCTATGATCATTACTATATATTCTTGTACAGCGATAATGATAAAGAACGATATATTGTTGTTATATAATAATAATGGTTACACGGTCATCTTCAGTCTGAAGAAGGGTCTCGACCCGAAACGTCACCCATTCCTTCTCTCCTGAGATGCTGCCTGACCCGCTGAGTTACTCCAGCATTTTGTGATACCTTCAATTTGAACCAGCATCTGGGGCTCACATTGTCGACCTCCCCGTGGTGAGCCCTGTCAACTGACCTCAGTCAGGCGTACGACAACAAACACGGACAGCAGAAGCAGAAGCAGCTTCATAACTTCTGCTGCCTCAAACGCAAGAAGAAGAAGAACCAGCATCTGCAGTTATTTTCCTAAGTCATAAGTGATGGAAGCAGAATTAGGCCATTCGGCCCATCAAGTCTATTCCGCTATTCAATCATGGTTGATCTACGTCTCCCTCCTAACCCCATTCTCTCCATAACTCCTGCCACCCGTACTAACAAGATGGGTGTCGGGGGTTATGGAGAGAATGGTGATGCTCTGCCAAGGCAGAACATCACCAGAGAAGACACCCAGCAACTGGTGATGTCCATGAATCGCAGACTCCAAGCAGCCATTGCATGCAATGGATATGTAACAAAATACTAAACAAGACTACTTTCATTTACATGACATTGCTGTTTCCCAAACATTATGGTGCCCTGAAATGGGGGGGACTATGTATAAACACTGCTGTAATTTCTACACGGTGAAACCAAAATGTATAAAAAATACCCTTTAATAAAATCTGACTGTGTGCACTTCAACCACATATGAGTTTTGCTATTACAAATCTCAATTTATTTTAGATTTTTTAGATTTAGATATACAGCGCGGAAACGGACCGCATTCAGCGTCGATTATTGTCGGATTTCGACAAGGCACTCGGTATCGCCACCACTATGGAGACGGCAGACCGCGACAAGGCTGATCTCCGTGACGGGAAACAAAAGCCAAGCCAAGCGATAAACAGCCCAAGCGGGGAACCGTAAGAGGATCGTCGTGTTATCGCTGTGGTGTCTCTCCCCACGCTGACCTGAACGACTGTCCAGCGAAACAGGTGAAGTGTTTCAACTGCGGGGGAAAAAAGGGCATGTCTCACGGGTGTGCAAATCGAGTGGGAAAAATGCTCAGAGTGGAAGGAAGAAATAGCAGAAAAAGCAGTCAGCCGGGAAAACGGCAAAAAGCCACCAACTCCCGAGGAAGGTGATGTGTATAAGAAAATAACTGCAGATGCTGGTACAAATGGAAGGTATTTATTCACAAAATGCTGGAGTAACTCAGCAGGTCAGGCAGCATCTCAGGAGAGAAGGAATGGGTGACGTTTCGGGTCGAGACCCTTCTTCAGTCTGAACGTCACCCATTCCTTCTCTCCTGAGATGCTGCCTGACCTGCTGAGTTACTCCAGCATTTTGTGAATAAGGTGATGTGTATGGTCCTTATCATACTAAAAGTGAGAAGAAGAAAGTTACTCCTTTCACTGTGGACATGTGTGTGGGGGGGAAAGACTATCCCCATGCAAATCGACACCGGAGCTGGAGTTACGCTTATCAGTGAAGAGACGTGGAAGGACCACTGGCGAAAAGGTGAAAGGTTACGCCTTCGTGATAGCACCACGGTTCTCCGTACATACACTGGAGAGAGAGTGGAATTGTTGGGAGAATGTTCGGTGCCCATCTCTCACAACCAGCAAACAGCGACACTCAAGCTGCTGGTAGCGAAGGGGACGGGACCAAGCCTACTTGGCCGTGAGTGGTTGAAAGTTCTGCGACTCAACTGGCAGGAGGTGAACCAGGTCAACGTGAACGACCGCCTGCAGAGCCTCCTCTCCAAATACAGTGACCTCTTCAAAGCGCAACTCGGGACGCTCAAGGGCGTCGAAGTCAACATCGACCCGGCCGTCCCGCCGAAATTCATCAAGGCTAGACCAGTGCCGCTGGCCCGTCGCGATCACGTTGATCGCGAATTAGATCACCTACAGGAGAAAAATCATAGAACCCGTTCAACACTCGAAATGGGCGGCACCGATTGTCTCCATTGACAAGGCAGACGGTCGCCTGAGAATCTGCGGAGACTACAGGTTAACGGTGAATACAGCAGCTCGATCTGATACGTATCCGATACCTCGGATTGATGAGTTGTTTACGAAGCTGGTGAAGGGGAAGCAGTTCACCAAACTTGACCTGTCGCACGCTTATCAGTAGTTGGTTTTGTCATCCAGATGCCGTGAACTGGTGACGATAAATACCCATCGCGGTTTGTTCCAATACACCAGAATGCCGTTTGGCATTTCAACAGCACCGGCTGTATTTCAGCGTACGATGGACAGGAATCTTCTGGCGGGGATTTCTGGGGTTGCTGTGTATCTGGACGATCTGCTCGTCACAGGTAGTTCCGAGGAAGAACACCTCGACAACCTCGAACAAGTCCTCCGCAGGCTCCAAAATGCAGGCCTACGACTGAAACGGTAAAAATGCGCCTGTCCCGTCAATGAAGTCCAATACCTGGGCCATAAGTATGGGCCATGTAACTAGGAAAATTGACAAGGGAGAGTCAGTGGATGTGGTGTACCTCGACTTTCAGAAAGCCTTCGACAAGGTCCCACACAGGAGATTAGTGGGCAAAATTAGGGCACATGGTATTGGGGGTAGGGTACTGACATGGATCGAAAATTGGTTGACAGACAGAAAGCAAAGAGTGGGGATAAATGGGTCCCTTTCGGAATGGGAGGCAGTGACCAGTGGGGTACCGCAAGGTTCGGTGCTGGGACCCCAGCTATTTACGATATACATTAATGACTTAGACGAAGGGATTAAAAGTACCATTAGCAAATTTGCAGATGATACTAAGCTGGGGGGTAGTGTGAATTGTGAGGAAGATGCAATAAGGCTGCAGGGTGACTTGGACAGGTTGTGTGAGTGGGCGGATACATGGCAGATGCAGTTTAATGTAGATAAGTGTGAGGTTATTCACTTTGGAAGTAAGAATAGAAAGGCAGATTATTATCTGAATGGTGTCAAGTTAGGAGGAGGGGAAGTTCAACGAGATCTGGGTGTCCTAGTGCATCAGTCAATGAAAGGAAGCATGCAGGTACAGCAGGCAGTGAAGAAAGCCAATGGAATGTTGGCCTTCGTAACAAGAGGAGTTGAGTATAGGAGCAAAGAGGTCCTTCTACAGTTGTACCGGGCCCTGGTGAGACCGCACCTGGAGTACTGTGTGCAGTTTTGGTCTCCAAATTTGAGGAAGGATATTCTTGCTATGGAGGGCGTGCAGCGTAGGTTCACTAGGTTAATTCCCGGAATGGCGGGACTGTCGTATGTTGAAAGGCTGGAGCGATTGGGCTTGTATACACTGGAATTTAGAAGGATGAGGGGGGATCTTATTGAAACATATAAGATAATTAGGGGATTGGACACATTAGAGGCAGGAAACATGTTCCCAATGTTGGGGGAGTCCAGAACAAGGGGCCACAGTTTAAGAATAAGGGGTAGGCCATTTAGAACGGAGATGAGGAAGAACTTTTTCAGTCAGAGAGTGGTGAAGGTGTGGAATTCTCTGCCTCAGAAGGCAGTGGAGGCAGGTTCGTTGGATGCTTTCAAGAGAGAGCTGGATAGAGCTCTTAAGGATAGCGGAGTGAGGGGGTATGGGGAGAAGGCAGGAACGGGGTACTGATTGAGAGTGATCAGCCATGATCGCATTGAATGGCGGTGCTGGCTCGAAGGGCTGAATGGCCTACTCCTGCACCTATTGTCTATTGTCTATTGTCATAAGGTGAGCGCTGAAGGGCTGCAGCCAGTGGATGAACGAGTCAAAGCCATCGATGAGCTGGCTCAACCGAAGAACGTCAGAGAACTGAAGGCGTTCCTTGGGATGCAGAACTATTACGGCAGATTTCTGCCTAATCTCTCAACCATGCTCGAACCGCTTCATCAGCCGCTGCGCAAAACGGTTCGATGGCACTGGGGACCAGCTCAGCGGAATGCGTTCGCACAAGCTAAGCAAAGCCTGAAATCGTCCAAAGTTCTGACGCACTACGACAGCAACAAGCCGCTCGTTCTCTCCTGCGATGCCAGCCCTTACGGAGTAGGGGCAGTGCTGTCACACGTCATGGAAGATGGCACGGAAATGCCAATAGGCTATGTTTCACGCAGTATGAATAACGCTGAACGCAACTACTCGCAGCTGGATGAGGAGTGTCTAGCCATAGTCTTCGGCGTCAAGAAGTTCCACACATACTTGTGCGGACGACGATTTGTAATCAACACCGACCACAAGCCGCTTCTTGGGTTGTTCAGTAACGACAAGGCCATTCCGCTAATGGTTTCGCCGCGAGTGATTCGCTGGTCGTTAACACTGGCAGCGTACGACATCGCGTACAAACCGGGCTCAGCCAACGCCAAAGCAGACGTGCTCAGCCAACTACCACAACGAGCGACGGTATCGCAAGCGCCAATACCAGGAGAAATCGTCCTTCTGATGAGCGAGTTGGAGAAATCGCCCATCACTCCGTCGCGGGTTCGCACCGTGACGCAGAGGGATCCGATTCTGTCTCGTGTTCGCGAATGCATCATGAGCGGGTGGCCAGACAAACCACCAAATGATGATTTCAAGCCCTACTTCAGTCGCAAAGTGGGGCTGAGCATTCACGAGGGTTGTCTTCTCTGTTGTACTACCACACCAATGTCGCTCGCAAACGATCGAGGACGTGCACGATGCCCATCCGGGTATTGTGAAGATGAAAGCGATCGCTAGAAGTTGTGTGTGGTGGCCTGGAATCGATAAGGACTTAGAGCACAAAGTCCGAGCATGTTCAGAATGCCAAATGCATCAGCGGGATCCGCCCAAAGCACCATTGCATTCTTGGGAGCATCCTAGTCAACCGTGGTCGCAAGTTCATGTTGATTATGCCGGCCCGGTACAGGGAAAGATGTTGCTTGTTCTCATCGACGCATATTCAACATGGATTGAAGTGCATATCACACGTGAATCAACCAGTGACGTCACTATCGACAAGCTTCGCTTCATGTTCGCGACACATGGCCTTCCGCTTACACTGGTTTCTGACAACGGCCCATGATTCGCGAGCGAAAAGTTCGCAAAGTTCATGAAAGCCAATGGCATTCGTCATGTCAAAAGTGCGCCATACCATCCAGCAGCCAATGGTCTCGCAGAGCGCGCCTTGCAGACGGTGAAGGCAGCGCTCCGCAAGATGTCGGGACCGCTGCAAACGCGTGTCACTCGATTCCTCATCTCGTATTGTTCAACGCCGTAAACTTCTACAACGCAAACGCCGGCTGAAATGCTGATGAAAAGGAAGATTCGCACTCGTTTCAGCATCGCGGTGCCAGATGAAAGAGCGACCATTGGTGACAAACAATTCTCGCAAAAGTTGACCACGATTCGCGCCCAGCTCGAGAATTTGAGGAGAGAGCGTGCTAGTGCGCAACTACGCGAGAGGGGAAAAATGGGTACTAGGACGCATCGCAAAGAAGCTAGGTCCTGTTTCGTACCAGGTCGAGGTTCACGTCAACGGTGTAGAAATCGGGAAACGTCACGCAGACCAGATCCTGAAACGTGAAATCGATTCTCCCACAACCAACGAAACGGGAGATTCGATAGATTTCGACAGGGGTACGCGATGAAGACGTCAACGAAAGAAGCGTTGCACATGAAAACTTCGACGAAAGCAACCACGATGACACCGACGAGGACGCGCCATCAGAGCGCAACGAAGAAAGCAATTCAGGGCGTAAGCAGTACCCAAAGCGAAATAGAAAGCGACCGGATTACTACGGATTCTGGAAACGGACGATTTTGACAACGGACTTGACTATATGGACTCGGTTATATGGACAATGTAAACGCAACGGAAATTTGGTTATCATTAATGGAAAGGATTGTAGCATGAATACTCTTATTCCGGCATTTTGGGGTGGTTAGGTTATTTGGTTGATAGAATTACATTGAAGATGATACTCACATTCAAAATAAGAATTGGATATGTAAACTTTGATTTGGATTTAATTGGATACAAAATTATGCATATTTTTGGACTTACTTAAATTGGGTTTTGTTACTTTGGAAACATAATGGATATAACGATCATTATGATATTGAATTGTTTTATACGTATTAGTACGCTTTAGATGGAAGAAAAGTATCACAATTCTAAGGGGGGAGATATGTGATGTATACATGCAACAATATGGTAAAGCTTCGCATTGCGAAAATACACTGAGAGTTAAAATGGCGATCTTGTGCCCAGACGTGTCCTGTTTTAAGTCTCCAACTTAATGCGTGCTTTTGAGAATGATACTCAGTAGAACGTATCAATGTTACACTTTTTAGAGATACAGCGCAGAAAAAGGCCCTTCGGCCCACCGAGTCCATGCCAACTAGCAATCACCCCATGCACTAACACTATCCCGCACACTAGGGACAATTTACAATTTTACCTGAAAACGTCCACGTCTTTGGAGTGTGGGAGGAAACCGGGAGCAGCCGGAGAAAACCCACGGGGTCACAGGGAGAACGTACAAACTCTGTACAGACAGCAAATGTGGTCGGGATCGAACCCGGGTCTCTGACGTTGTAAGGCAACAGCAACTCTACCACCTCTGCCCACTCTACCTGTGGTCTGTGAGGACAGAATTTCTCCTCAGACCACAGGATTTCAGACCGCTGGACGCCTTGATCACAAATACCAGGATTGTCTTGAGCACAAAGATAGACACAAAATGCTGGAGTAACTCAGCGGGTCAAAGTAGCATCTCTGGAGAAAACAGTTAGCGGCAGTTCGGATTGGGACACTTCTTCAAACCGATCGTGGGGGTTGGGAACTGGAAGCAAGAAAAGACCAGGGTAAATCATGGCCAGCAATAGATGACCTCGTTGATTCACTGTTAGGCCATCGTCTTGATGCCAGTTTGGCAAACTGTGGATAGTTCAGTTACCAGGATCTCACCACTCCACCTGCCTGACTCCCTTGATTCCAGACTACATACTATAACTATGTCTGTCTCTTCCACCACCACCAAAAGCCCCAGGGCCCAGGATATCCCCAATTCATTATCCTGGGCCCAGGACATCCCCAATCCATTATCCCGGGCCCAGGATATCGCCAATCCATTATCCTGGGCCCAGGATATCCCCAATCCATCCACCAGAACCCAGGACATCCCCAATCCATTATCCTGGGCCGAGGATAGGCTAGATAAGCTCCCGAGACACAGGATGTCCCTGATTCGACTACTGGCATATCCCCTTGATCACTGGATATCATGACTCTGAACCCCGAGGGCCAGGATATCTCCGATCCATCCCTTGGAGCGCTGGATCTCTCTGAATAGAAACCGGAGCCCAAGATATCTCCGATTTGAGCTCTGAGGCCCAGGAGATTGTCAATTTGTGGAAATGTAGAGTTGTGGAATTCTCTGCCACAGAGGGCAGTGGAGGCCAATACACTGGATGAATTTAAAAGAGAGTTAGATGGAGCTCTAAGGGCTAGCGGAATCAAGGGATATGGGGAGAAGGCAGGCACGGGTTACTGATTGTGCATGATCAGCCATGATCACGATGAATGGTGGTGCTGCCTTGAAGGGCCGAATGGCCTCCTCCTGCACCTATTTTCTATGTTTCTATGATATTTCTGATCTGACACGTGGAGCCCGGGATATCTCTGGTCCATTTGTGAAGCCTGGGATAGCTGTGATCTGACACCTGGACCGAATATCTGAGACCAAACACATGAAGTTCGGGATATCTCTGATCCATCTCCAATCCCTCCCCTCTAGAGCACGGGATCTCTACGATAGGACACCTGGAACCCAGGAGATCTCCGATTCAACACTGGAGCCCAGGATATCTCAGATCCATCCATGGATCCTGGGATATCTCCAATCCCTCCCCTCGAGCCCAGGATATCTACGATCCAACACCTGGAGCCCCTGGTCTCCCTGGTCCAACACCTGGAGTGCCGGATCTTCCTGATACAATCCCTGGAGCCCGGGATATCTTGGCTGTGACCCCAGCCGCCCAGATATCTCTGATCTGACCTCCAATATCTCTGGATGCCCTGTAACCTCCTCAATCCGCTCTTCCCTCCACCCCCTGAAACCTCCTCAGATCCTCTCCACTACCCCTCAGGAACCCCTGAAATCCCCTCTTCCTCCTGTCCCCAGGAACCCCCTAAAAAAACCTCATCAAAGCCCCTCTACACCCCAAAGGTTTCTTCTTCTTTCGCCTTCTCCCTCTCCCCTAGCTGATTGATTGATCTGAGGAGGTTTCGGGGCGGGTGGGGGGGGAAGAAGGGATTGAGGAGGTTTCAGGGGGGGGGGGGGAAGAAGGGATTGAGGAGGTTTCGGGGGGGGGAGGGAAGAAGGGATTGAGGAGGTTTCAGGGGGGCAGGGAAGAGGGGATTCACGAGGGGTAGAGGAGAGGATCTGATGAGCTTTCAGGCGGGGGAGAGGGGAATGAGGTGTTTTCGGGGGGGCGGGAAGAAGGGATTGAGAAGGTTTCAGGGGTTCCCGAGGGCAAGGGAGGAGGGGAGGAGAGGATCTGAGGAGATTTCAAGGGGGGGGGAGAGGATTGAGGAGGTTTCAGGGGGGGAGGGAATAGGGGGTTCCTGAGGGGTAGAGGAGAGGATCTGAGGAGGTTTCAGCGGTGGGGGGAGGGAAGAAGGGATTGAAGTTTCAGGGGTTCCCGAGGATAAGGGGGAAGGAAGAGGGGATTTGAGGAGGTTTCAGGAGTTCCTGAGGAAGGGGGATTGGAGGAGGAGATTTGAGGAGGGAGGAATGAGGATGAGGAGGAGGAGGGGGAAGGGATTTGAGGAGGTTGAAGGAGCAGGAGGAGGTTTCAGGAGTTCCTGAGGAAGGGGGATTGGGGGAGGTGGGAGGAAGGGATTTGAGGAGGAAGGATGAGGATTTGAGGAGGAGGAGTTTGAGGAGGAGGATGAGGAGGAGGGGATTTGAGGAGGAGGAGTTGGGGAAGAGGAAAGAGGGGATTTGAGGTTTCAGGAGTTCCTGAGGAAGGGGGATTGGGGGAGGAGGAGTTGGAGGATGAGGATGAGGGGATTATAGGAGGGAGGAGGTATTGAGGTTTCAGGAGTTCCTGAGGAAGGGGGATTGGAGGAGGACATTTGAGGAGGGAGGGAGGGAGGGAAGAGGGAGGAGGAGGGAGAAGGGGATTTGAGGTTTCAGGAGTTCCTGAGGAAGGAGGGGGAGGAGTTGGACGAGGAGGAGGGGATTTGAGGAGGAGGATTCAGGAGTTCCTGAGGAAGGGGGATTGGAGGAGGGGATTTGAGGAGGGAAGAGGGAGGAGGAGTTGAGGAGGGAGGGATGAGGATGCGGATGAGGGGATTTGAGGAGGAGAGAGGAAAGAGGGGAGAGGGGAGGGGAAGAGGAGGAGGATGAGGAGATTTGAGGAGGGAGTTCCTGAGGAATGAGGATGAGGGGAATTGAGGAGGAGGTTTCAGGAGTTCCTGAGGAAGGGGGATTGGAGGAGGGGATTTGAGGAGGTTAGAGGAGAGGAGGAGGGGAGGAGTTGGAGGATAAGGATGAGTTAGAGGATGAGGATGGGATTTGAGGAGGAAAGAGGGAGGAATGAGGATGAGGCGATTTGAGATGAGGATGAGGAGTTGGAGGAAAGAGGGGATTTGAGGTTTCAGGAGTTCCTAAGCCTGAGGAAGGGGGATTGGGGGAGGAGGAGGAAGGGAGAAGGGAGGAGGGGATTTGAGGAGGGGAATAGGAGGAGGTTAGAGGGGATTTGAGGAGGGAGGGAGGGATGAGGAGGAGGAGTTGGAGGAGGGGGATTTGAGGTGGGAGGAGGGGATTTGAGGAGGAGGGAGGAAAGAGGAGGAGGAGGAGTTGGAGGATGATGATGAGGGGATTTGAGGAGGAGAGAGGAGGGAAGAGGAAAGAGGAGGGAAGACAGAGGAGAGAAGAGAGAGGAATGAGGAGAGAGGAAAGAGGATGAGAATGAGGATGAGGAGGATGATGATGAGGATGAGGAGAGGTTTCAGGAGTTCCTGAGGAAGGGGGATTGGAGGAGGAGAGGGAGGAGGGGATTTGAGGAGGAGGAGTTGGGGAGGCGGAGGGAATTTGAGGAGGTTTCAGGAGTTCCTGAAGATGGGGTTTGGGGGAGGAGGAGGGGGGAGGAAAGAGGGAGGAGGAGATTTGAGGAGGAAGGAGGGAGGAATGAGGAGAGAGGAAAGAGGATGAGAATGAGGATGAGGGGATTTGAGGAGGGAGGGATGAGGATGCGGATGAGGGGATTTGAGGAGGAGAGAGGAAAGAGGGAAGAGGGGAGGGGGAAGAGGGAAGAGGATGAGGAGGGAGGAGATTTGAGGAGGGAGGAATGAGGATGAGGGGATTTGAGGATGAGGAGAGGTTTCAGGAGTTCCTGAGGAAGGGGGATGGGGGGAGGAGGAGGAGGAGTAGTTGGAGGATGAGGATGAGGGGATTTGAGGAGGAGGAGTTGCAGGAGGATGATGAGGAGGAGGGGATGAAGATGAGGAGTTAGAGGATGAGGAGGAGGGGGAGGTTTCAGGAGTTCCTGAGGAAGGGGATTGGAGGAGGGGGATAGGAGGATGAGGAGAAGGGGAGGAGGAGGTTTCAGGAGTTCCTGAGGAAGGGGGATTGGAGGAGGAGATTTGAGGAGGAGAGAGGAGGAGGGAAGAGGGGATTTGAGGAGGTTTCAGGAGTTCCTGAGGAAGTGGGATTTGAGGAGGGAGGAGGTTTCAGGAGTTCCTGAGGAAGTGGGATTTGAGAAGGGAGGGATGAGGATGTGGATGAGGGGATTTGAGGAGGAGAGAGGAAAGAGGGGATTTGAGGAGGGAGGAGGTTTCAGGAGTTCCTGAGGAAGTGGGATTTGAGGAGGGAGGGATGAGGATGTGGATGAGGGGATTTGAGGAGGAGAGAGGAAAGAGGGGATTTGAGGAGGGAGGAGGTTTCAGGAGTTCCTGAGGAAGGGGGATTGGAGGAGGAGGAGGATGAGTTAGAGGATGAGGATGGGATTTGAGGAGGAAAGAGGGAGGAATGAGGATGAGGCGATTTGAGGTGGGGATGAGGAGTTGGAGGAAAGAGGGGATTTGAGGTTTCAGGAGTTCCTAAGCCTGAGGAAGGGGGATTGGAGGAGGAGAGAGGAAAGAGGAGAAGGGAGGAGGGGATTTGAGGAGGGGAATAGGAGGAGGTTAGAGGGGAATTTGAGGAGGGAGGGAGGGATGAGGAGAAGGAGGAGTTGGAGGAGGGGGATTTGAGGAGGGAGGGAGGGATGAGGAGAAGGAGGAGTTGGAGGAGGGGGATTTGAGGAGGAGGGAGGAAAGAGGAGAAGGAGGAGTTGGAGGAGGGGGATTTGAGGAGGGAGGGAGGGATGAGGAGAAGGAGGAGTTGGAGGAGGGGGATTTGAGGAGGAGGGAGGAAATAGGAGAAGGAGGAGTTGGAGGAGGGGGATTTGAGGAGGGAGGGAGGGATGAGGAGAAGGAGGAGTTGGAGGAGGGGGATTTGAGGAGGGAGGGAGGGATGAGGAGAAGGAGGAGTTGGAGGAGGGGGATTTGAGGAGGGAGGGAGGGATGAGGAGAAGGAGGAGTTGGAGGAGGGGGATTTGAGGAGGAGGGAGGAAAGAGGAGGAGTTGGAGGATGATGATGAGGGGATTTGAGGAGGAGAGAGGAGGGAAGAGGAAAGAGGAGAGAGGAGGGAAGAGAGAGGAGAGAAGAGAGAGGAATGAGGAGGAGGAGGGGATTTGAGGAGGGGGGGTTAGAGAAGAGGAGGGGGGGGTTTGTAGGAGGGAGGAGGTTGTTGTTGTTGTTGTTGTTGTTGAGGGCTGTGATGTGAATGTAAGACACTCACCATGAAGAGCAGGAAGGGCAGGCAGAGCAGGAAGAGCCAGACGTAGAGGTGGAAGCAGTTGGAGAACTTGCTCTGGTGCGGGTCGAAGTACCAGCCGCCCGTCAGCGAGGCCCACACTCCCTGGCGGAGGATCTGCAGCACCTGCGAGCCCATCGTCCTCCTCTCCCCCTTCCCTCCTTCCTTCCCTCCCTCTCTCCCTCCCTCCCTCCGGGTTCCGGGGGGCCCCCGGGGCTGCCCTGATCGTCCTCTCTCCTCCTCGACCACCTCCTCACTGACTCCGGGCGTCCATTTTCCCCCTCCCTCCCTCCCTCCCCCCCCACAGGTCCCGCCCCCTCGCCCTCTCCCCATTGGTCAGCCACGCCACCCAGGGGGCGGGTCGACATCACCCATTGGTCCACCCCCGCGTCCGTCAATCCCCATCCCGGGCGCGGGGGGGGCGGAGCGCGAGCCCCTCGCCGGCCAACCGCCTTAAATCACAAAACACGCTCTTCAAAACACACGGGTCGGTCGGCGGACGGCTCGGATTTAAATTTGAAGTCGGCCGCGCTCCTGGGCGTGAAATAATATTCGAGTTTCGCGTGTTTCTTTTTCTTTTACCAAAGGTCCCGCCCCCTCCCCGCCCCGCCTCCTCTCCGACGCGTGTCGTCATTGGCGGAGGGCGCTGTCGCTCAGAGCGGGTTTGGGGATTTCCGGTTTGGCGCCGAGGGCGGGTCATTGACTCACGGGGCCTGAGGGAACCGATGGCCAAAGATACTAGAGGAGCAAGATGGACCACTCCGTTGAGATAGCCTTATACCAAAGATACTAGAGGAGTAAGATGGACCACTCAGTGTGAAATCGCCTCTACCAAAGATACTAGAGGAGCCAGATGGACCACTCCATTGAGATAGCCTATACCAAAGATACTAGAGGAGCAAGATGGACCACTCCATCGAAATCGCCTATACTGAAGTGTAGTAGGCAACGTTGTGGAATGGCCGCCATTTTAGTAAGCAAAACCCGTTATGCCTACAGTGTGTGTGATGATACCATTAAAATGCAGAATATAGCTCATCAATTCACAGATTTTTGTTATTTTTCTTCTTAAATGTTTCTGCAAGTTTCTGCCTAGTAAAATGGCGCCGTAGACGTACTACGGTTTTTAGGGTCGAGTGGTCTATCTTGCTCCTCTGGTATCTTTGTCGGTGACTCTGCGCTGAGGGACCGTGACCAAAGATACTAGAGGAGCAAGATGGACCACTCCGTTGGAAATAGCCTATACCAAAGATACTAGAGGAGAAAGATGGACCACTCCGTTGGAAATAGCCTATACCAAAGACACTAGAGGAGAAAGATGGACCACTCCGTTGAAATCGCCTACACTGAAGTGTAATACGCAAAAGAGCGTAACGTCCGCCATTTTAGTAAGCAAAACCCTCCGTTCGCTCTGCCTCTCGCAGTGTAATCAGTGTTTTAGGGGAACAGTTTGTGTGATGATACCTTCATCACCTCCCGTCTGGCAACAGCCTCCTCTGTGGCGCACCCTCAAAAATCATCAGTAAACTTCAATACATTCAAAACTCCGCTGCCCGTCTACTCACCCACTCCCCAATCCGTGACCATATCACCCCTGTCCTTTACAAGCTCCACTGGCTCCCCATCCCCCAGAGAATCCAGTACAAAATCCTCCTCATGACCTACAAAGCCCTCCATAACCTGGCCCCATCCTACCTGACTGACCTCCTCCACAGGCACACTCCCACCTGCAACCTCCGCTCTGCTGCTGCTAACCTCCTGTCCCCCCCCCATCCGGACCAAACGCAGATCCTGGGGGGACAGGGCTTTCTCCATCGCTGCTCCCACACTCTGGAACTCACTACCTCAAACCGTCAGAGACTCCTCCTCACTCACCACATTCAAAACATCACTGAAGTCTCACCTGTTCAGCACTGCCTTCAACCACTGAAGGTCACCTCACCTTCTGTCTCCTTTCTCTGTTCGTTTACTTATTTATCTATTTATTTTCTTCTCTATGTTCTAGTAAACCCTGTAAAGCGTCTTTGAGTGTTTGAAAAGCGCTATATAAATGTAATGCATTATTATTATTATTATTATTATTAAAATGCAGAATATATCTCGTCTATCAATTCACAGATTTTTGTTATTTTTCTTTAAAAATGTTTCTGCAAGTTTCCACCTACTAAAATGGCCGCCGCGACGCACTACGGTTTTTAGGGTCGAGTGGTCTATCTTGCTCCTCTAGTATCTTTGCCGGTGACTCCGGGGCCGAGGGACCGGTGACCAGCCGCAAGATGGACACAACAAAATGCTGGGGGTAACTCAGCGGGACACTCGAATCAAATGGCCTTCATGGAGAAGAGGAGTTGAGTATAGGAGCAAAGAGGTCCTTCTGCAGTTGTACAGGGCCCTAGTGAGACCGCACCTGGAGTACTGTGTGCAGTTTTGGTCTCCAAATTTGAGGAAAGATATTCTTGCTATTGAGGGCGTGCAGCGTAGGTTCACCAGGTTAATTCCCGGAATGGCGGGACTGTCATATGTTGAAAGACTGGAGCGACTAGGCTTGTATACACTGGAATTTAGAAGGATGAGAGGGGATCTTATTGAAACATATAAGATTATTAAGGGGTTGGACACGTTAGAGGCAGGAAACATGTTCCCAATGTTGGGGGAGTCCAGAACCAGGGGCCACAGTTTAAGAATAAGGGGTAGGCCATTTAGAACGGAGATGAGGAAAAACTTTTTCAGTCAGAGAGTTGTGAATCTGTGGAATTCTCTGCCTCAGAAGGCAATGGAGGGAAATTCTCTGGATGCTTTCAAGAGAGAGCTAGATAGAGCTCTTAAGGATAGCGGAGTCAGGGGGTATGGGGAGAAGGCAGGAACGGGGTACTGATTGTGAATGATCAGCCATGATCACATTGAATGGCGGTGCTGGCTCGAAGGGCTGAACGGCCTCTTCCTGCACCTATTGTCTAATGTCATAACATTTTATGAGACATTTGGAAATGTTTACATGGGGAGAGGAAAGGGTTAGAGGCACAGATATAAAATGCTGGAGGAACTCAGCAGGACAGGCAGCATCTCTGGGAATGGAAGGAATGGGTGACGTTTGGGTCGAGACCCTTCTTCAGACTAAGAGTCAGGGGAGTGGGAGGCACGGAGACCAAGTGCAGACAGGTGGGACTAGCGAATGGTCGGCGTGGGCAAGTCGCAGGGCCTGCTTCCACGCTGTTTAGACTAGGCTTAGACTTCCACTGGGTAGACTGGGCTTAGGCTTATACTCGCTGGAATTTAGAAGACTGAGGGGGGATCTTATAGAAACATATACAACTCTTAAGGGGTTGGAGAGGCTAGATGCGGGAAGATTGTTCCCGATGTTGGGGAAGTCCAGAACAAGGGGTCACAGTTTAAGGATAAGGGGGAAGTCTTTTAGGACCGAGATGAGAACGTTTTTTTTCACACAGAGAGTGGTGAGTCTGTGGAATTCTCTGCCACAGAAGGTAGTTGAGGCCAGTTCATTGGCTATATTTAAGAGGGAGTTAGATGTGGCCCTTGTGGCTAAATGGATCAGGGGGTATGGAGAGAAGGCAGGTACGGGATACTGAGTTGGATGATCAGCCATGATCATATTGAATGGCGGTGCGTACAGGCTCGAAGGGCCGAATGGCCTACTCCTGCACCTATTTTCTATGTTTCTACTTGAAGTTAGAGAAGTCAATGTTCGCTTGGGCTGGGGTGTGAGCTGCCCCAGCGAAATATGAGGTGCTGTTCCTCCAATTTGCACTGGGCCTCACTCTGACAACGGAGGAGGCCCAGGATGGAGAGGTCAGTGCGGGAGTGGGAGTGGGAGTTCCCCAGCTAGCCCAGTGCGGGGATTTGAGCTCCTGCCTCGCGGATCGTTGATCTTTCCCCGTCTGTTTCCCCCCCCCCCTGACCCCGCATCCCCACCCTCCCTCGAGGCACATTGAAGGCTCGAAGGGCCGAATGGCCTACTTCTTCTGGGTCGGGACCTCCTTCCTTCAGTCCCTAAACTAAAACTAATCCACAACATGAAACGCTCTGCGACAGCAACTCCGTGGGCAGCGCTGGCCATCCTGTGGAGTTGTAATGAGCAGGGGTGAAAATATACACTCAGTTTGTTTATTTTGGGAGTGTGGTTTCCTCACCAATTACTGCACCAGGGAGCTTTGACAAGTCCACGTCATAGAGAGTTGTGATCTGTGGAATTCTCTGCCTCTCCCCCCCCCCCCCACTATTTTCCGAAGGTGTGCTGGCTTTCCTGGCGTGCTTCCTTTAAAACAGCAACGTTCTCAGCATCAGAATTCAGAATCAGAATTGCCTCTACTTGTCATCCAAAAAACAAGTCTTCTGGACGAGATTTCGTCACCCACGGTCCAACGATAAGACCAATAAAATAAGCAATTACACACTCACAAACCAACACAAAACACACAAACAAAAAGAGACATCCATCACAGTAAGTCTCCTCCAGTGTGGGTTCCTCACCACATCCATCACAGTAAGTCTCCTCCAGTCCCCTCCACACTGCGATGGAAGGCAGAGTGTCTTTTTCTCTTCCCCTGCCGTCTTCTCCCGCGGTCAGGCTGTTGTAGTTGGGGGGAGTCCAGAACCAGGGCCACACAGTTTAAGAATAAGGGGTCGGCCATTTAGAACTGGAGATGAGGAAAAACTTTTTCAGTCATAGAGAGTTGTGAATCTGTGGAATTCTCTGCCTCAGAGGGCAGTGGAGGCCAATTCTCTGAATACATTCAAGAGAGAGAGCTGGATAGAGCTCTTGAGGATAGCGGAGTCAGGGGGTATGGGGAGAAGGCAGGAACGGTACTGATTGAGACTGATCAGCCAGCCATGATCACATTGAATGGCGGTGCTGGCTCGAAGGGCCGAATGGCCTCCTCCTGCATCTATTGTCTATTGTCTAGTTGCCACGTTCTGCATCCGTTGAAAGACATTTGGACTAAGAAAGGTCTTTGTGGATGCAGAGAGGATCTTTCCACTAGTGGGAGAGTCTAGGACCAGAGGCAGTTGTGGGAAAAAAAAAGGGATATACCTTTAGGAAAGACTTGAGAAGGAATTTTCTTAGTCGGAGGGCGGAATTCATTGCCACAGACGGCCGTGGAGGCCAAGTCAGTGGATGCTTTTTAAGGTGCCAGATCGACCGATTCCTAGTTAGTGCGGGTGTCAGGGGTTGTGGGGAGAATAGACAATAGATGCAGGAGGAGGCCATTCGGCCCTTCGAGCCAGCACGCCATTCAATGTGATCATGGCTGATCATTCACAATCAGTACCCCGTTCCTGCCTTCTCCCCCATACCCCCCTGACTCCGCTATCCTTAAGAGCTCTATCTAGCTAGAATGAGGTTGAGAGGGAGAGACAGATCGGCCACGAATGAACGGCGGTGTAGACGAAGGGCCTAAATCGGCTCCTATACGACTGAACATGGATAACATCGCTGCTGGACAACGACTCCCACCCCATGCAGGACACTGTCACTGTACTGAGTAGCTCCTTCAGTGACAGACCCCTTCACCCCAAGTGTGTGAAGGAGAGATATCGGAAGTCCTTCCTTCCCGCTGCTGTGAGACTGCACAACCAGCACTGCTCCCAGCAGAGGTCAACAGACCAGTCAACAGTGGCAGTGGGCACGGTAGCGCAGCGGTAGAGTTGCTGCTTTTACAACGAATGCAGCGCCGGAGACTCAGGTTCGATCCTGACTACGGGTGCCTGCACTGTAAGGAGTTTGTACGTTCTCCCCGTGACCTGCGTTGGGTTTTCTCCGAGATCTTCGGTTTCCTCCCACACTCCAAAGACGTACAGGTATGTAGGTTAATTGGCTGGGTAAATGTTTTAAAAAAATTGTCCCTAGTGGGTGTAGGATAGTGGTTAATGTACGGGGATCGCTGGGCGGCACGGACTTGGAGGGCCGAAAAGGGCCTGTTTCCGGCTGTATATATATGATATGATATGATATGATATATATACAGCCGGAAACAGGCCTTTTCGGCCCTCCAAGTCCGTGCCGCCCAGCGATCCCGTACATTAACACTATCCTACACCCACTAGGGACAATTTTTTAAAACATTTACCCAGCCAATTAACCTACATACCTGTACGTCTTTGGAGTGTGGGAGGAAACCGAAGATCTCGGAGAAAACCCACGCAGGTCACGGGGAGAAAGTACAAACTCCTTACAGTGCAGCACCCGTAGTCAGGATCGAACCTGAGTCTCCGGCGCTGCATGATATGATATATGATATGATATGAAAACACAGTAAATGATGACAATTATCCTTATCTTTATTTTTATTTATAATGAATGTCTCTTGCTATCCACTTTGCTGCAGTAACATTGCAAATTTCCCCGGTGTGGGATAAATAAAGGAATATATATATATATAAATAGATTTAATCTGTACTAGACCAAGTGGACCCGTTGGGCCTGAACCTCTCCTGCATTGGTGCAGCATCCTCTCCTCTCCTCCGTCCCTCACCCTCCCTCTCCCCTCTCCCCCCTCCCCTCTCCCCCCATCCCCCACCCCCTGTCGCCCCCTCTCCCCCCTCCTCCTCCCTCCTTCCCCTCCCCCTCCCTCCTCCCTCTCTCCCTCCTCTCCCCCATCCCCACCCCCTGTAGCCCCCTCTCCCCCCCCTCTCCCTCCTTCCCCCTCCCCCTCCATCCTCCCTCCTCCCTCTCTCCCTCCTCTCCCCCTTCCCCCACCCCCTGTCGCCACCTCTCCCCCTCCCTCCACCCCTCCTCCCCATCCCTCCTCCCCTCTCCCCTCTTCCCCCATCCCCTCCCTCCTCCCCTCCCTCCTTCCCCCTCCCTCCCTCCCTCCTCCCCTTCCCTCCTCCCCTCCCTCCTCCCCTCCCTCCTTCCCCCTCCCTCCCTCCTCCCCCTTCCCTCCTCCCCCTCCCTCCCTCCTCCCTCCTTCCCCCCTTCCTCCTAGGAGATAACATTTAAACTTAAAAATGTGAACAACTTTAAAATATATAACACCGATCTCAAGGGAACTTCCTCCCATTAGCACCAAAAGGACGACAGTGAGTAAGTTGGGCCTAAAGTTGTCGGCGCTTCGGTACCAGTTTTAGGTTGTAGTTCAAGAACAAACAATCAAACAAGAGTTTAGTATATAGATGTGGAAGCCACTGAGCCAGGCTGCTCGAAGGGCCAAATGGCCTCCTCCCGCACCTATTTTCCCATGTTCTATGCTTGCCCCCTTCCCGAAGACCGGAGATTTTTGATCCAGGTCCTTTCCGGGTTTTCATTTTGCTCCACAGCCGTCTGAGGCAAATGATATTCTGCAGATCGGCCACCCTCTGACTCGAGACGTGTCCTCCT
>NC_135986.1:22410310-22412424 GCF_053455715.1 Rhinoraja longicauda | reverse complement strand
CCTCTGCATTCTCTCTCTCTCTCCTCTCTCTCCCTCTCCCCCTCTCTCTCCCCGTCTGCATTCTCTCTATCTCCTTTCTCTCTCTCTCCCTCTCTCTCCCTCCTTCTCCCTCTCCTCTCTCTCCCCATGTCTCCCTCTCCCTCTCCCCGGCTGCTCCCTGACCCACAGGTGGGTCTAGGCCTAGGGTCGCCAACTGTCCCGTATGAGCCGGGACGTCCTGTAGTTTGGGCTACGTTAGTTTGTCCCGTACGGGACCGGCCTTGTCCCGTGTTAGTCGGGTTGTCACAACTTCCTCACTCCGAAAATACGGGACAAGGTGGCGTCACCGCCGCCCCGCGCCCCACATGACCTCACCCAGCCAGCGGCCACGTGCTCCCGCTCCGCCAATGGTGGCCGCCCGGGCCTCCAGACCTACAGTGGCCCCCAGGCCTACAATGTCCGGGCCTACAGCGTCCGGGTTTACACTGTCCGGGCCTACACCGTCTGGGCCTACGCTGTCCGGGCCAACACAGTCCAGGCCTACAGTGTCCGGGCCTACACTGTCCGGGCCTACACTGTCGGGCCTACATTGTCCGGGCCTACAGTGTCCAGGTCTACAGTGTCCGGGCCTACAGTGTCCGGGCCTACAGTGTCTGGGCCTACAGTGTCCGGGCCTACAGTGTCTGGGCCTACAGTGTCTGGGCTTACAGCATCCAGGCCTACAGTGTCCGGGCCTACAGCCTCCGGGCCTACACTGTCCAGGCCTACACTGTCTGGGCCTACAGCGTCCGGGCCTACACTGTCCGGGCCTAGAGTGTCCGGGTCTACAGCGTCCAGGCCTACAGTGTCCAGGCCTACACTGTCTGGGCTTACAGCGTCTGGGCTGACAGTGTCCGGGCCTACACTGTTTGGGCTTACAGTGTCCAGGCTTACAGCGTCCAGACCTACAGTGTCCGGGCCTACACTGTCCAGGCTTACAGCGTCCAGACCTACAGTGTCCGAGCCTACACTGTCCGGGCCTACAGTGTCCGGGCCTACAGTGTCCGAGCCTACACTGTCCGGGCCTACAGCGTCCGGGCCTACAGTGTCCGGGCCTACACTGTCCGGGCCTACAGGGTCCGGGTCTACAGTGTCCGGGCCTACAGTGTCCGGGCCTAGAGTGTCCGGGCCTACAGTGTCCGGGCCTACAGCGTCCCTTATTTGGGAGTGAGGAAGTTGTGACAACCCTACTAATACGGGACAAGGGCGGTCCCGTACGGGACAAACTAATTTAGCCCAAACTACGGGACGTCCCGGCTAATACGGGACAGTTGGCGACCCTTGGCCTAGACCCACCTGTGGGTCAGGGAGCAGCTCGGCCGCCCGGCCCACTCACCGGACATGAGGTTGGCGAAGGTCTCGGGGCAGGTGGAGGGGATGGGCAGGGTCAGCTTGTTGACCGCGACCCCGTACGCTACGGCCAGCCCATCAATGCCTCGGTACGGCACCTCCCCTGTCAGCAACTCCCACAGCAACACGCCATAGCTGCAGAGATAGAGGGGGAGAGGGAGGGGGGGGGGAGGGGAGAGAGGGAGGGAGGGAGGGAGGGAGAGAGAGAGGGAGGGAGAGGGGGGGGGGAGGGAGGGAGAGAGGGGGGGAGGGAGGGAGAGAGGGAGGGAGAGAGGGAGGGAGAGGGGGGGAGGGAGGGAGAGAGGGAGGGAGAGAGGGAGAGAGAGAGGGAGAGAGGGAGGGAGAGGGGGGAGAGAGGGAGGGAGAGAGGGAGGGAGGGAGGGAGGGGGAGAGGGAGAGAGAGAGATGGGGAGAGAGGGAGAGAGAAAGAGGGGGAGAGGGAGGGAGGGAGGGAGGGAGGGAGGGAGGGAGGGAGGGAGGGAGAGAGAGAGAGAGGGAGGGAGGGAGGGAGGGAGGGAGGGAGGGAGGGAGGGAGGGAGGGAGGGAGGGAGGGAGGGAGGGGGAGAGGGAGGGAGGGAGGGGGAGGGAGGGGGAGGGAGGGAGAGGGAGGGAGAGGGAGGGAGGGAGGGAGGGAGGGAGGGGGAGAGGGAGGGAGGGAGGGAGGGAGGGGGAGGGAGGGTGAGAGATGGGGGAGAGAGGGGGGAGTGAGATAGAGGGGGGGAGAGGGGGAGAGAGGGAGGGAGGGA
>NC_135986.1:22392810-22405310 GCF_053455715.1 Rhinoraja longicauda | reverse complement strand
CTGGGCACTCACATTTCGGAGGACCTCACATGGTCCAATAACACCGCTGCGCTGGTCAAGAAGGCACAGCAACGACTGTTCTACCTAAGAACACTGAAGAAGTCTGGTCTACCCCAACAGCTGCTGACGACCTTCTACCGCTGCACCATAGAGAGCATCCTAACGCATGGCATCCCTGTGTGGTACCTCAGCTGCACGGAGGCAGAGAGGAAAGCTCTTCAGCGGGTAGTCCATGGAGCTCAGAGGGCCATCGGAACACAGCTACCAGCCTTGGAGGGCATCTACAACACACGATGCCTCAGAAAAGCCACCAGCATCCACAAAGACTCCTCACAACCCTGCAACAGTCTGTTCGAACTTCTACCACCGGGCAGACGATACAAGGCCTTCTACGCCCGCACCTCCAGACTCAGGGACAGCTTCATCCCCAGGGCCATAGCTGCCATGAACCGGTCCTGCTGAGCCGGATGGTCACATCGCACAGCGAACCGGCACAGATCTACTTGCACTTTATTCTGTTTTAAAACTGTTACAATTTGTTTCATTGGGTTGTATAAATGAATACTGACTAGCTCATTGATTTATTGCATCGTATGGGAGGTGCATTCCCAATCTCGTTGTACCCCTGTACAATGACAATAAAGATATATTGTATTGTATTGTATCACAAAATGCTGGAGTAACTCAGCGAGTCAGGCAGCATCTGACAGCACGGTGGCGCAGCGGTAGAGTTGCCGCCTTACAGCGAATGCAGCGCCGGAGACCCGGGTTCGATCCCGACCACGGGCGCCGTCTGTACGGAGTTTGTACGTTCTCCCCGTGACCCGCGTGGGTTTTCTCCGAGATCTTCGGTTTCCTCCCACACTCCAAAGACGTGCAGGTTTGTAGGTTAATTGGCTCGGCAAAAGTAAAAAATTGTCCCTAGTGGGTGTAGGATAGTGTTAGTGTGCGGGGGTCGCTGGGCGGCACGGACCCGGTGGGCCGAAGGGCCTGTTTCCGCGCTGTACCTCTAAATCTAAAAAAAATCTCTGGAGAGAAGGAATGGGTTACACTTCGGGTCGAGACCCTTCTTCAGACACGACTCGAAACGCCACCCGTTCCTTCTCTCCCGAGATGCTGCCTGCCCCAATAGACAATAGACAATAGGTGCAGGAGGAGGCCATTCAGCCCTTCGAGCCAGCACCGCCATTCAATGCGATCATGGCTGATCACTCTCAATCAGTACCCCGTTCCTGCCTTCTCCCCATACCCCCTCACTCCGCTATCCTTAAGAGCTCTATCCAGCTCTCTCTTGAAAGCATCCAACGAACTGGCCTCCACTGCCTTCTTGAGGCAGAGAATTCCATACCTTCACCACTCTCCGACTGATGTCCTCCACAGATGCTGCCCGACCCGCTGGGTCACTCCAGCACTTTTTGTGTTTGGCCCGGTCTGAAGAAGGGTCCCGACTTTAAACAGGGTGGTGAATCTGTGGGATTCTTTGCCACAGACGGCTGTGGAGGCCACAATTCAGTGGATATTATTAAGGCCGAGATGGATAGATTCTTGATTAGTGCGGGTGTCAGGGGTTACTGGGAGAAGGCAGGAGAACGGGGTTAGGAGGGAGAGATGGATCAGCCATGATTGAATGGCGGCGTAGACTCGATGGGCCGAATGGCCTAATTCTGCTCCTATCACGTCTGACCTTACGATCACCTGTCCACAGAATCGCCATTGACCAGCGAACACCCAATAGACAATAGACAATAGGTGCAGGAGGAGGCCATTCGGCCCTTCGAGCCAGCACCGCCATTCAATGTGATCATGGCTGATCATTCTCAATCAGTACCCCGTTCCTGCCTTCTCCCCATACCCCCTGACTCCGCTATCCTTAAGAGCTCTATCTAGCTCTCTCTTGAATGCATTCAGAGAATTGGCCTCCACTGCCTTCTGAGGCAGAGAATTCCACAGATTCACAACTCTGACTGAAAAAGTTTTTCCTCATCTCCGTTCTAAATGGCCGACCCCCTATTCTTAAACTGTGTCCCCTTGTTCTGGACTCCCCCAACATTGGGAACATGTTTCCTGCCTCTAATGTGTCCAATCCCCTAATTATCTTATATGTTTCAATAAGATCCCCCCTCATCCTTCTAAATTCCAGTGTATACAAGCCCAATCGCTCCAGCCTTTCAACATACGACAGTCCCGCCATTCCGGGAATTAACCTAGTGAACCTACGCTGCACGCCCTCCATAGCAAGAATATCCTTCCTCAAATTTGGAGACCAAAACTGCACACAGTACTCCAGGTGCGGTCTCACCAGGGCCCGGTACAACTGTAGAAGGACCTCTTTGCTCCTATACTCAACGTTACTCCAGCATTTTGTGTCTACCTTAGATCTACCTATTAGCTCAGTTTGGCTGTGAGGTACAGGCCCTTCAGGCCCGCCCAGTCCGCGCCGACCAGCGATCCCCGCGTACTGTCAAAGCCATCCTACGCATGCTAGGGGCAATTTACACTGACACCCAGCCAATTTACCCGCATGCCTGCGCGTCTTTGGAGTGTGGGAGGAAACCGAAGATCTCGGAGAAAACCCACGCAGGTCACGGGGAGAACGTACAAACTCCGTACAGACGGCGCCCGTAGTCGGGATGGAACCCGGGTCTCCGGCGCTGCATTCGCTGTAAGGCGGCAACTCTACCACCGTGACCGCCCACTTTGTGTTTGGCCCAGTTGTGAAGAAGGTGTCCCAACCCTAAACGTCGCCTGTCTAGACAATAGACAATAGACAATAGGTGCAGGAGGAGGCCATTCAGCCCTTCGAGCCAGCACTGCCATTCAATGCAATCATGGCTGATCACTCTCAATCAGTACCCCGTTCCTGCCTTCTCCCCATACCCCCTCACTCCGCTATCCTTAAGAGCTCTATCCAGCTCTCTCTTGAAAGCATCCAACGAACTGGCCTCCACTGCCTTCTTGAGGCAGAGAATTCCATACCTTCACCACTCTCTGACTGATGTCCTCCACAGATGCTGCCCGACCCGCTGGGTCACTCCAGCACTTTTTGTGTTTGGCCCGGTCTGAAGAAGGGTCCCGACTTTAAACAGGGTGGTGAATCTGTGGGATTCTTTGCCACAGACGGCTGTGGAGGCCACAATTCAGTGGATATTATTAAGGCCGAGATGGATAGATTCTTGATTAGTGCGGGTGTCAGGGGTTACTGGGAGAAGGCAGGAGAACGGGGTTAGGAGGGAGAGATGGATCAGCCATGATTGAATGGCGGCGTAGACTCGATGGGCCGAATGGCCTAATTCTGCTCCTATCACGTCTGACCTTACGATCACCTGTCCACAGAATCGCCATTGACCAGCGAACACCCAATAGACAATAGACAATAGGTGCAGGAGGAGGCCATTCGGCCCTTCGAGCCAGCACCGCCATTCAATGTGATCATGGCTGATCATTCTCAATCAGTACCCCGTTCCTGCCTTCTCCCCATACCCCCTGACTCCGCTATCCTTAAGAGCTCTATCTAGTTCTCTCTTGAATGCATTCAGAGAATTGGCCTCCACTGCCTTCTGAGGCAGAGAATTCCACAGATTCACAACTCTGACTGAAAAAGTTTTTCCTCATCTCCGTTCTAAATGGCCTACCCCTTATTCTTAAACTGGGTGTGGCCCCTTGTTCTGGACTCCCCCAACATTGGGAACATGTTTCCTGCCTCTAACGTGTCCAACCCCCTAATAATCTTATACGTTTCGATAAGATCTCCTCTCATCCTTCTAAATTCCAGTGTTTCAAGCCCAGTCGCTCCAGTCTTTCAACGTACGCAGTCCCGCCATTCCGGGAATTAACCTAGTAAACCTACGCTGCACGCCCTCAATAGCAAGAATATCCTTCCTCAAATTTGGAGACCAAAACTGCACACAGTACTCCAGGTGCGGTCTCACTAGGGCCCTGTACAACTGCAGAATGACCTCTTTGCTCCTACGACAAGCTACCACCTAGTCGACGTCAAGCCACCGACAACCGGCGACCCGATCGTCGCGACGTAGGACGTCCACCTACGACCGCACAGGCGGCAACCTACGTCAACCGCGGTCGACCCACGTCCGCCCGCGACGAGCCACGACCGTGTCGGCGACAACCGGAGACAATTCACGTCACTTTGGCCTCGGGTCTTGACGCCGGTCGGTACCTGTTGTTGACGTAGGCGGCCGCCAATGGAATTCACTGAAGCCCCCCAGCACCGGGGACAGCCTACGGCACCCGGCAACAGCGCCCCCGTCAGGAGACGTCAAGCTACGGTCACGGGCGTCGAACCGACATTCGGAGAAAATATTTAAACGTTTCAAAATCCGGAAAAGGCGACCGGAAAAAACGCTACGACTCTTTGGAGACGACTCGCGACCGGACAGGCGATGGGCCTAGCCGCCTAAACAATCGTCCACGTGGGACAGGGGCCTTACATCAGGCGGCAACTCTACCCAATCATTTTGGCTGCAATGAAGCAGTTCGCCACCAGGTGTCAGTGTCTTCGGCTGCCCACCGCGCCAATTCCAGGGGAATCGACCATTCGGCCCATCTGAAGGCATGTCCTGCTATCCCAACACTGGTTTCAATGCCGGCTCTTTGCGTCTACTCTTCGGCCGAAACCACTACCCACAGTTCCCTCCTACGTTAATTCCCGGACATGGCGGGACTGTCGTGTGTTGAAAGACTGGAGCGACTGGGCTTGTACACGCTGGAATTTAGAAGGATGAGAGGAGATCTTATCGAAACGTATAAGATTATTAAGGGGTTGGACACGTTAGAGGCAGGAAACATGTTCCCAATGTTGGGGGAGTCCAGAACAAGGGGCCACACATAGTCTAAGAATAAAGGGGAGGCCATTTAAAACTGAGGTGAGATAACACTTTTTCAGTTGTGAATTTGTGGGATTCTCTGCCACAGAGGGCAGTGGAGGCCGATTCACTGGATGGATTTAAGAGAGAGTTAGATAGAGCTCTAGGGGCTAGTGGGATCAAGGGATATGGGGAGAAGGCAGGCACGGGTTACTGATTGTGGATGATCAGCCATGATCACAATGAATGGCGGTGCGTACAGGCTCGAAGGGCCGAATGGCCTCCTCCTGCACCTGTTTTCTATGTTTCTATGTTTCTCTCTCCCTCCCTTAAGGATAAGGGGGAAGTCTTTTAGGACCGAGATGAGAACGTTTTTTTTTCACACAGAGAGTGGTGAATCTGTGGAATTCTCTGCCACAGAAGGTAGTTGAGGCCAGTTCATTGGCTATATTTAAGAGGGAGTTAGATGTGGCCCTTGTGGCTAAAGGGATCAGGGGGTATGGAGAGAAGGCAGGTACGGGATACTGAGTTGGATGATCAGCCATGATCATATTGAATGGCGGTGCGTACAGGCTCGAAGGGCCGAATGGCCTACTCCTGCACCTATTTTCCATGTTTCTTTGTTTCTCTCTTTCTCCCTGATGATGCTAATATATTACATCTCTCTCTCTCTCTCTCTCTCTCTCTCTCTCTCTCTCTCTCTCTCTCTCTCTCTCTCTCTCCCTCTCTCCCTCTCTCCCTCTCTCCCTCTCTCCCTCTCTCCCTCTCTCTCTCTCTCTCCCTCTCTTCCTCTCTCCCTCTCTCTCCCTGATGATGCTTATATATTACATACAAGACATTAAGACCACAAGCACGAGGCCCAGAGTTTGTGGAATGGCACAGTCCAGACCATAACATGTATAGACACGCGTGGACATAGAGCTGGAACTCAATCTGACATTCCTTCTCCGTGTGGCAATCCAGGAATATAGACACGCTTATTTATGTCAGCGCGTGTAGCCAGAATCTCCAGACACTGGTCTACACCGAAGGTAGACACAAGACACTGGAGTAACTCAGCGGGACAGGCAGCATCTCCGGAGAGAAGGAATGGGCGGAGTTTCGGCTCGAAACTGAGAAGGAACTTTTCCACCCAGAGAGTTGTGAATCTGTGGAATTCTCTGCCACAGAGGGCAGTGGAGGCCGATTCACTGGATGGATTTAAGAGAGAGTTAGATAGGGGCTCGCGGAATCAAGGGATGTGGGGAGAAGGCAGGCACGGGTTACCGATTGTGGACGTTCAGCCGCGATCACGGCGAATGGCGGTGCGTACGGGTTTCGAAGGGCCGAATGGCCTCCTCCTGCTCCTATTGTCTGTGTTTCTGTGAGACCCTTCTTCAGATTGAACATCGCGGGAAAGGGATTATGTACACGATGATGTAGAGAGATGTGGAACAAATGAATGAAAGGTACGCAAAAAAAGTCACGAAGATAAAAGGAAATAGGTCGTTGTTGGACGTTTGCTGGGTGAGAACGAGAAGCTGGTGAGACTTGGGTAGGGGAGGGAGAGAGAGAGAGGGAATGCCAGGGTTACTTGAAGTTAGAGAAAATCAACTGAAGTCACGTCAGCTTTTTGTTAGTTAGGACTCTGACAATAGACAATAGGTGCAGGAGGAGGCCATTCGGCCCTTCGAGCCTGTACGCACCGCCATTCAATGTGATCATGGCTGATCATCCACAATCAGTACCCCGTTCCTGCCCTCTCCCCATACCCCCTCACTCCGCTATCCTTAAGAGCTCTATCCAACTCTCTCTCTTGAATGCATCCAGAGAATTGGTCTCCACTGCCCTCTGAGGCAGAGAATTCCACAGATTCACAACTCTCTGACTGAAAAAGTTTTTCCTCGTCTCCGTTCTAAATGGCCGACCCCTTATTCTTAAACTGTGTGTGGGCCCCTGGTTCTGGACTCCCCCGACATTGGGAACATGTTTCTTGCCTCGAAACGTGTCCAACCCCTTCATAATCTTATACGTTTCGATAAGATCTCCTCTCCCCATACCCCCTGGTTCTGCATTAAACTGCGGCCCCTGGTTCTAGTCTAGTGTCACGTGTCCCGAGGTACAGTGAAAAGCTTTGTTGCCGCGTGCTAACCAGTCAGCGGAAAGACAACGCACGATTACAATCGAGCCGTTTACAGTGTTGTAGATACGTGATAAAGGAATAATGTTTGGCGCGAGGTAAAGCCAGTAAAGTCCGATCAAAGATAGTCCGAGGGCCACCAATGAGGTAGATAGTAGTTCAGCACTGCTGGTAGGCACTAAATGCTGGAGTAACTCAGGGGTCAGGCAGCATCTCGGGAGAGAAGGAATGGGTGACGTTTCGGGTCGAGACCCAAAAGGGTCTCGACCCAAAACGTCACCCATTCCTTCTCTCCCGAGATGCTGCCTGACCCGCTGAGTTACTCCAGTGTTTTGTATCTACCAGTGACTGGACATACATACAGACACACACGCACACACACACACAGACACGTATACATACATACACACACACAGATACAGATGTACAAACGCATGCAAACGTAGACATACACACACATGCACACAGACACAAACATACGGACACACCCGCACACACACACACAGGCACGCATACATACATACACACACAGATACAGATGTACAAACACATGCAAACGTAGACACACACACACATGCACACAGACACAAACATACGGACACACACGCGCACACACACACAGACACGCATACATACATACACACACAGATACAGATGTACAAACGCATGCAAACGTAGACACACACACACATGCACACAGACACAAACATACGGACACACACGCACACACACACACAGACACGCATACATACATACACACACAGATACAGATGTACAAACACATGCAAACATAGACAAACACACGGGGACACACAGACATACATACATACATACACACATACAGACATACAAACACATGCATGGATGCAAACATAGACACACACACACAGTGTAGGGAAAAAACTGCAGATGCTGGTTTCAATCGAAGGTAGACACACAATGCTGGAGTAACTCAGCGGGTCGGGCAGCATCTCTGGAGAGAAGGAATGGGTGACGTTTCGGGTCGAGACCCTTTCGGGCGAAACAGCATTTTGAGATACAGCGCGGAAACAGGCCCTTCGGCCCACCGGGTCCGTGCCGCCCAGCGACCCCCGCACACTAACACCATCCTACACCCACTAGGGGACAATGTTTACATTTACACCGAGCCCATTAACCTACAAACCTGCACGTCTTTGGAGCGCGGGAGGAAACCGAAGATCTCGGAGAAAAACCCACGCAGGTCACGGGGAGAACGTGCAAACTCCGTACAGACGGCGCCCGTAGTCGGGATGGAACCTGAGTCTCCGGCGCTGCGTTCGCTGTGAGGCGGCAACTCTACCGCTGCGCCACCGTGACGCCCATTGCAGTTCTTTCCTACGCAAGTTCAGGACGGCCCTCTCGTTGGTGGGAGGATGGTTCAGTTGCCTGATAACAGCCGGGAAGAAACCGTCCCTGAATCTGGAGGTGTGCGTTTACACACTTCTGTACCTCTTGCCCGACAGGAGTGAGGGGGAGAGGGGAGAAGAGGGAGTGACCGGGGGGGGGGTGAGACTGGTCCTTGATTATGCTGTTGGCCTTGCCGAGGCAGCGTGAGGTTTGGATGGAGTCAATGGAAGGGAGGTCGTTTGACAGATTTGTGGACAGTTAGGTTGTGGATGGAGCTGAGGCAGGTCAATAGACAATAGACGCAGGAGGAGGCCATTCGGCCCTTCGAGCCTGTACGCACCGCCATTCAATGTGATCATGGCTGATCATTCTCAATCAGTACCCCGTTCCTGCCTTCTCCCCATACCCCCTGACTCCGCTATCCTTAAGAGCCCTATCTAGCTCTCTCTTGAAAGCATCCAGAGAATTGGCCTCCACTGCCTTCTGAGGCAGAGAATTCCACAGATTCACAACTCTCTGACTGAAAAAGTTTTTCCTCATCTCCGTTCTAAATGGCCGACCCCTTATTCTTAAACTGTGTGTGGCCCCTGGTTCTGGACTCCCCCCAACATTGGGAACATGTTGTAGTGTTTGAAGAAGGGTCTCGACCCGAAACGTCACCCATTCCTTCTCTCCCGAGATGCTGCCTGACCTGCTGAGTTACTCCAGCATTTTGTGAATAAATCAAAATATTGGGAACATGTTTCCTGCCTCTAACGTGTCCAACCCCTTAATAATCTCATACGTTTCGATAAGATCCCCTCTCATCCTTCTAAGTTCCAGTGTATACAAGCCTAGTCGCTCCAGCCTTTCAACATACGACAGTCCCGCCATTCCGGGAATTAACCTGGTGAACCTACGCTGCACGCCCTCAATAGCAAGAATGTCCTTCCTCAAATTTGGAGACCAAAACTGCACACAGTACTCCAGGTGCGGTCTCACTAGGGCCCTGTACAACTGCAGAAGGACCTCTTTGCTCCTATACTCAACTCCTCTTGTTATGAAGGCCAACATTCCATTGGCTTTCTTCACTGGTCAGATAGAATCACTCTACAGATCAGCTCTGTTCTAATTGAATAATGGGAGAAACTCAAAGGCCCTTCTGTCCTGTTAATGGGGACCCGTTTGAGTTTCCACGTTAATCCTCCGGTGGCGGGGAGCTTAATTTTAACTACTTCGACCTCTTTCACATCTCCACCCCCCCTCACCCCCCGCTCAACTCCCTCAAACCCATCACCTCCCCCATCCCCTCTCATCATTACAAACTCGAGGAAGGACATCCTTGCTATTGAGGGCGTGCAGCGTAGGTTCACCAGGTTAATCCCCGGGATGGCGGGACTGTCGTACGCTGAAAGACTGGAGCGACTAGGCTTGTATACGCTGGGAACTTCGAAGGATGAGAGGGGGATCTTATCGAAACGTATAAGATTATTAAGGGGTTGGACACGTTAGAGGCAGGAAACATGTTCCCGATGTTGGGGGGAGTCCAGAACCAGGGGCCCACACACAGTTTAAGAATAAGGGGTCGGCCATTTAGAACGGAGATGAGGATGAAACTTTTTCCATTCCTTCTCTCCCGAGATGCTGCCTGACCCACTGAGTTACTCCAGCATTTTGTGTCTACCTTCGATTTAAACCAGCATCTGCAGTTCTTTCCGAAACAAGTTGGCGTCACGGTTGGCGCGGCGGTAGAGTTGCCGCCTTACAGCGAACGCAGCGCCGGAGACTCGGGTTCGATCCCGACTACAGGCGCCGTCTGTACGGAGTTTGTACGTTCTCCCCGTGACCCGCGTGGGTTTTCTCCGAGATCTTGCTTTCCTCCCACGCTCCAAAGACGTGCAGGTATTTGGTTAATTGGAGGACCGCTCTCTGGTTGTGGTAGGACGGTTCAGTTGCCTGATAACAGCCGGGAAGAAACTCTCCCACTGCGCCAATTGCCGCCCAAAATGTCCCTCATCAGCGGGCGTGATCGATGGTCATAAGGGCTTGCAGTAGAATTAGGCCTTTCGGCCCACCAAGCCTACTCCGCCATTCAATCGTGGCTGATCTATCTCTCCCTCCCAACCCCATTCTCCGCCTTCTCCCCATAACCCCTGACACCCGCACTGATCAAGAATCTATCTATATCTCTGCCTTAAATATATCCACTGACTTGTGGCCTCCACGGCCTTCTGTGGCAAAGAATCCCACAGATTCACCACCCTCTGACTGACTGTGTGCAGTTTTGGTCTCCAAATTTGAGGAAGGACATTCTTGCTATTGAGGGCGTGCAGCGTAGGTTCACCAGGTTAATTCCGGAATGGCGGGACTGTCGTATGTTGAAAGACTGGAGCGACTGGGCTTGTACACGCTGGAATTTGGAAGGATGAGAGGGGATCTTATCGAAACGTATAAGATTATTAAGCGGTTGGACACGTTAGAGGCAGGAAACATGTTCCCAATGTTGGGGGAGTCCAGAACCAGGGGCCACACACAGTTTAAGAATAAGGGGTCGGCCATTTAGAACGGAGATGAGGAAAACCTTTTCAGTCAGAGAGTTGTGAATCTGTGGAATTCTCTGCCTCAGAAGGCAGTGGAGGCCAATTCTCTGATACATTCAAGAGAGAGTTAGATAGAGCTCTTAAGGATAGCGGAGTCAGGGGGTATGGGGAGAAGGCAGGAACGGGGTACTGATTGGAATGATCAGCCATGATCACATTGAATGGCGGTGCGTACAGGCTATTGTCTATTCACCGCCCTCTGGCTAAAGAAATTCCTCCTCATCTCCTTCCTAAAGGAACGTCCTCTAATTCGAGGCTGTGCCCTCTGGTCCTAGACTCTCCTACTAGTGGGAACACCCTCTCCACGTCCGCTGGTCAGCGCGACGTGTCCATCATGGTATGTACCGCCGTGACCCACTGGGACCGACCGGGAGGAGGATTGCCTCTTCCTGTGGTATTATTGTTGTTGTGATTCTATAACAAGCTCTGAAACGTCGGCCTCTGACCAAAGTGGTTTCTGTCAAACAGGCAGAGCGGGTTTCAGAAATACATTTGCCAAACATTCGCTCTCTCTCTCTCCCTCTCTCTCTCTCTCTCTCTCTCTCCTCTCTCTCTCTCTCTCTCTCTCTCTCTCTCTCTCTCTCTCCTCTCTCTCTCTCTCTCTCTCTCTCTCTCTCTCTCTCTCTCTCTCTCTCTCTCTCCCTCCATCCCTCCCTCCCTCCCTCCCTCCCTCCCCTCCCTCTCTCTCTCTGTCTCTCTCTCCCTCCCTCCCTCCCTCTCTCTCTCTCTCCCCCCCCTCTGTTTCTGTGTCTCTCTCTTGTTGTGATATTTACATCTCTCTCTCTCTCTCTCTCTCTCTCTCTCTCTCCTCCTCTCTCTCTCTCTCTCTCTCTCTCTCTGTCTCTGCGTGTGCCTTTCTCTGTCTCTCTCTCTCTCTCTCTCTCTCTCTCTCTCTCTCTCTCTCTCTCTCTCTCTCTCTCTCTCTCTCTCTCTCTCTCTCTCTCCGTCTGTCTCCGCCACAGAGGGCAGTGGAGGCCAATTCACTGGATGGATTTAAGAGAGAGTTAGATGGAGCTCTAGGGGCTAGCGGAATCAAGGGATATGGGGAGAAGGCAGGCACGGGTTACTGATTATGGACGATCAGCCACGATCGCAATGAATGGCGGTGCTGGCTCGAAGGGCCAAATGGACTCTTCCTGCACCTATTTCTATGCTTCTATGTTTCTAACTTTAGATGGTTCCTCTTCCCTCTCTTCCCCTCCTCCTTCCCAGTTCTCCCTCTATCTTCCCGTCTCCACCTATATCCTTCCTTTGTCCCGCCCCCCTGACATCAGTCTGAAGAAGGGTCTCGACCCGAAACGTCACCATTCCTTCTCTCCCGAGATGCTGCCTGACCCGCTGAGTTACTCCAGCATTCTGTGTCTACCTTCGATTTGTACCAGCATCTGCAGTTATTTTCCTACTCGGGCTTTCCTTGATCGGACTTTGCTGGCTTTGCCTCGTAGTAAAGGTTATTTATTGCCTTATAGAAACGTAGAAACATAGAAAATAGGTGCAGGAGTAGGCCATTCGTCCCTTCGAGCCTGTACGCACCGCCATTCAATGTGATCATGGCTGATCATCCAACTCAGTATCCCGTACCTGCCTTCTCTCCATACCCCCTGATCCCTT
>NC_135986.1:22375310-22387810 GCF_053455715.1 Rhinoraja longicauda | reverse complement strand
ATACACCCACCACCCACTGCCTGTGAAAAAGTTACCCCTCAGATTCCCGTTACATCTTTTCCCCTTCACCTTGAACCCGTGTCCTCTGGTCCTCGATTCCCCTACTCTGGGCAAGAGACTCTGTGCGTCTACCCGATCGATTCCTCTCATGATTTTACACATTGTGAAACTCGAGCACAGGCAGAAAAGTGTTCTATTTTTAAAACTCATCTTGCTCCCTCCTCATTCAATGTAACCGGGGAGACACTGCTTTGACCGCAGTCCAGCGTACTTACTTCCATTTCTTAACTTGTGCACAGAGGAAGTCTTTGAAGGCTTACCCTGGTGAGCAGGAAGTTACACAGTGGGACGGGAACATTGTAGAGGGACATGTGTCTAACCCATGCCTGGGCCTTGCCTTGAGTGTGTTTAATGATAGGGGCACTGTACACGAAGTATAAGAAAATAACTGCAGATGCTGGTACAAATCGAAGGCGTTTCTCCACAAAATGCCGGAGTAACTCAGCGGGTCAGGCAGCATCTCGGGAGGGAAGGAACTTGTGACGTTTCGGGTCGAGGCCCTTCTTCAGACCGATGCTGTCCGTCACTAGCCTGTCTCCTGTGATGGAGATGGTGAGGTCCAGAAACGGGAGGGAGATGGTCCAGGTATAGAAACATAGAAACATAGAAAATAGGTGCAGGAGTAGGCCATTCGGCCCTTCGAGCCTGTACGCACCGCCATTCAATATGATCATGGCTGATCATCCAGCTCAGTAGCCTGTACCTGCCTTCTCTCCATACCCCCTGATCCCTTTAGCCACAAGGGCCACATCTAACTCCCTCTTAAATATAGCCAATGAACTGGCCTCAACTACCTTCTGTGGCAGAGAATTCCACAGACTCACCACTCTCTGTGTGAAGAAATGTTTTCTCATCTCGGTCCTAAAAGACTTCCCCCTTATCCTTAAGCTGTGACCCCTGGTTCTGGACTCCCCCAACATGTAAGGGCGGGATGGAAATTGGAGGTGAAGTGTGTGAAGTCAGTGAGTTCTGCATGGGTGCAAGAGGTAGCACCAATGCAGTCGTCGATGCAGCGGAGGTAGAGTTCGGGGATGGGGCCAGTGTACAGGGATTGTTCGAAGTACCCGACAAAGAGGCAGGCGTAGCTAGGGCCCGTAGCTACGCCTCAGGTTTGGAGGAATGGGGAGGGGTGAAAGGAGACGTTGTTGAGGGTAAGAACCAGCTCTGCTAGGCGGAGGAGAGTGTTGGTCGATGGGGATCGGCTGGTTCTTCGGTCGAGGAAGAAACGGAGGGCTTCGTACCTGATCTCCCGGTGGCTCAGCACTTCAACTCCCCCTCCCACTCCCAGTCTGACCTTTCTGTCATGGGCCTCCTCCGGTGCCATAGTGAGGCCCACCGCAAATTGGAGGAACAGCACCTCATATTTCGCCTGGGCAGCCCAGCGGTATGAACATCGACTTCTCTAACTTTAGATGGTCCCTCTGTCCCTCTCTTCCCCTCCTCCTTCCCAGATCTCCCTCTATCTTCCCGTCTCCACCTATATCCTTCCTTTGTCCCGCCCCCCCCCTGACGTCAGTCTGAAGAAGGGTCTCGACCCGAAACGTCACCCATTCCTTCTCTCCTGAGATGCTGCCTGACCTGCTGAGTTACTCCAGCATGTTGTGAATAAATACCTTCGATTTGTACCAGCGTCTGCAGTTATCTTCTTATACTACTTATATATTGTACAGAATCTGACCCACGTTGACCTTGCCCCAAAGATATATGGATGAGACACTATGGAGGAGGCCTTTCACCAGATCTAACTAGATTGACTATCCTATCGTTTAAGAAACAGTTGGGCCATGCGCATGGACGGGACGGGTTTGGAGGGATACGGGCCAAACGCGGGCAAGTGGGACTAGTGTACCTGGGACATTGTTGGCCGGTGTGGGCGAGTTGGGCCTGTTTCCACACTGTGTCAATCTATGACTCGAGTAGTTTCGAGATGCAGCGCGGGAAACAGGCCCTTCGGCCCACCGGGCCCGCGCCGGCCAGCGATCCCCGCGCACGAACACTACCCCACAATTGTACCAAGCCAATTAAAATACGCCAAGCCAATTAACGGACAAACCTGCGCGTCTTTGGAGCGTGGGAGGAAACCGAAGATCTCGGAGAAAACCCACACAGGTCACGGGGAGAACGTACAAACTCCGTACAGTACAGCGCCCGCAGCCGGGATCGAACCCGGGTCTCGGGCGTTGGGAGCGCTGCAAGGCAGCGAATCTACCGCCGCGCCACCGTGACCGCCCCTGGTAAGTTTGGGAACAGCTCCGTCTAAGACTGCAAGGAATCGCAGGGAATTGTGGACACAGCCCAGACCGTCACGCACAAACAAACCAACCTCCCCTTCCACCGACTCCATCCACACCTCACGCTGCCTCGGCAAGGCCAGCAGCACAATCAAGGACCAGTCTCACCCCCCCGGTCACTCCCTCTCCCCCCCTCTCCCATCGGGGCAAGAGGTACAGAAGTGTGAAAACGCGCACAGCTCCAGATTCAGGGGCAGTTTCTTCCCGGCTGTTATCAGGCAACTGAACCGTCCTCTCACCAACCAGAGAGCGGTCCCAACCTCATTGGAGACCCTCGGACTATCTTTGATCGGACTTTACCTCGCACGAAACGTCATTCCCTTTATCACGTCTCTGTACACTGTGGAAGGCACGCAACAGAAGCTGTTTACTGTGCTGATCCCGACTACGGGCGCCGTCTGTACGGAGTTTGTACGTTCTCCCCGTGACCCGCGTGGGTTTTCTCCGAGATCTCCGGTTTCAATAGACAATAGACAATAGACAATAGGCGCAGGAGGAGGCCATTCAGCCCTTCGAGCCAGCACCCGCCATTCAATGCGATCATGGCTGATCACTCTCAATCAGTACCCCGTTCCTGCCTTCTCCCCATACCCCCTCACTCCGCTATCCTTAAGAGCTCTATCCAGCTCTCTCTTGAAAGCATCCAACGAACTGGCCTCCACTGCCTTCTGAGGCAGAGAATTCCACACCTTCACCACTCTCTGACTGAAAAAGTTCTTCCTCATCTCCGTTCTAAATGACCTACCCCTTATTCTTAGACTGTGGCCCCTTGTTCTGGACTCCCCCAACATTGGGAACATGTTTCCTGCCTCTAACGTGTCCAATCCCCTAATTATCTTATATGTTTCGATAAGATCCCCCCTCATCCTTCTAAATTCCAGTGTATACAAGCCCAATCGCTCCAGCCTTTCAACATACGACAGTCCCGCCATTCCGGGAATTAACCCAGTGAACCTACGCTGCACGCCCTCCATAGCACGAATATCCTCCCGCACTCCAAAGATGTGCAGGTTTGTAGGTTAATCGGCTTGGTAAATGTAAAAGAAAATTGTCCGTAGTGGGTGCAGGATAGTGTTAGTGTGCGGGGATCGCTGGTCGGCGCGGACACGGTGGGCCGAAGGGCCTGTTTCCACGCTGTGTCTCTAGAAATTCTAGAAAGGTCACCCGTTCCTTCTCTCCCGAGATGCTGCCTGACCCGCTGAGTTACTCCAGCGTTTTCGTGTCTAACTTCTCCTTTGGCGTTTGTCGTTGTCGCTCCGTGTTTAGTCATTCCACCCCCCCCCCATCAGCCCCCCCCCCCACGTTCAAGGGGACCGAACGCAAGTCTATTTACATCCCAGGTTTCAGGCAGGACACGGGCAACCAAACTGAGGGTAGCCGCAACGCACACTCCCCCTCACACACACAAAGGCAGCGTCATTTAAAGTGCTCGCCAACCATTATCTGAATGGTGTCAAGTTAGGAAAAGGGGACGTACAACGAGATCTGGGTGTCCCAGTGCATCAGTCACTGAAAGGAAGCATGCAGGTACAGCAGGCAGTGAAGAAAGCCAATGGAATGTTGGCCTTCATAACAAGAGGAGTTGAGTATAGGAGCAAAGAGGTCCTTCTGCAGTTGTACAGGGCCCTGGTGAGACCGCACCTGGAGTACTGTGTGCAGTTTTGGTCTCCAAATTTGAGGAAGGATATTCTTGCTATTGAGGGCGTGCAGCGTAGGTTCACCAGGTCAATTCCCGGAATGGCGGGACTGTCGTATGTTGAAAGACTGGAGCGACTAGGCTTGTATACACTGGAATTTAGAAGGATGAGAGGGGATCTTATCGAAACGTATAAGATTATTAAGGGGTTGGACACGTTAGAGGCAGGAAACATGTTCCCGATGTTGGGGGAGTCCAGAACCAGGGGCCACACACAGTTTAAGAATAAGGGGTAGGCCATTAAGAACGGAGTCTTTTTCAGTCAGAGAGTTGTGAACCTGTGGAATTCTCTGCCTCAGAGGGCAGTGGAGGCCAATTCTCTGAATGCATTCAAGAGAGAGTTAGATAGGGATAGTGGAGTCAGGGGAGAGGGCAGGAACAGGGTACTGATTGTGGATGATCGGCCACGATCACGGTTGAATGGCGGTGCTGGCTCGAAGGGCCGAAAGTCCTCCTCCTGCACCTATTGTCTGTTGTCTATTGTCAGCCACACTCGACTTCCCCCTGCGAGCTTTTGCTGCGTTTCCTGCCATTGTCGCCAGACGCCCGTGGAGCTGGTTTGGCAGAGAGTGGAACGTTTGTGCAGCTGTAAGCCCGCGCATTCTCCTTACACCCACAGTGGTACAGAGACTGGCGCAGGGAGCAAATGCAGACACCGCCTTACACCGAAGATAAGACGCCAAAAAAAGATGGAGTAACTCATTCCGAACCGCACTCTGGAGAGAAGGAATGGGCGACGTTTCGGGTCGAGACCCTTCTTCAGATTAGGGCCGACCCGAAAACAGTTTTTCCTCATCTCAGTTCTAAATGGCCTACCCCTTATTCTTAAACTGTGGCCCCTCGTTTTAGTTCTAGATTAGTTTGTTTTAGATACAGGCCCTTAGACAATAGACAACAGACAATAGGTGCAGGAGGAGGCCATTCGGCCCTTCGAGCCAGCGCCGCCATTCAATGTGATCATGGCTGATCATTCTCAATCAGTACCCCGTTCCTGCCTTCTCCCCCCGTACCCCCTGACTCCGCTATCCTTAAGAGCTCTATCCAGCTCTCTCTTGAATGCATCCAGAGAATTGGCCTCCACTGCCCTCTGAGGCAGAGAATTCCACAGATTCACAACTCTCTGACTGAAAAAGTTTTTCCTCATCTCAGTTCTAAATGGCCGACCCCTTATTCTTAAACTGTGTGGCCCCTGGTTCTGGACTCCCCCAACATTGGGAACATGTTTCCTGCCTCTAACGTGTCCAACGCCTTAATAATCTTTGGCCCACGCCGCCCACCGATACTATCCCACACACACTTGAAGAAGAAGGGTCTCGACCCGAAACGTCACCCATTCCTTCTCTCCAGAGACGCTGCCTGACCCGCTGAGTTACTCCGGCATTTTGCGTTACCTACACACACTAGGGATAATTGATGTTGAAACCAGGCCAATTAACCTAAAGACCCGCACGTCTTTGGAGCGTGGGGGGAAAACCGAAGGTCTCGGAGAAAACCCAGGCAGGTCACACGGGGGGGAACGTACAAACTCCGCACAGACGGCGCCCGTGGTCGGGATGGAACCCGGGTCTCCGGCGCTGTGAGGCAGCAACTCTACCGCCACCTGGTCCCACCATCCCTCGGCCTAAGTAACAGGCCCCCCTCCAGCCTAGCCTGGTGGGAAAGCAAGGCAGGGCATTAAAACCCCAGAAGAAGAAAAGACACAAAGTGCTGGAGTAACTCAGCGGCTCAGGCAGCACGAGTTCACAAGTCACGGGGGAGCAGGATTGGGCCATTCGGCCCATCAAGTCTACCTCTGCCATTCAATCATGGCTGATCTATCCTTCCCTCTCAACCCCCATTCTCCAGCCTTCTTCCCCGTAACCTTTGACGTCCTTACTAATCTGTCGCTGTTTAACACTGGGGTACAGTACAGGTGGGGACGGGTGTGTGTGTAACACTGGGGTACAGTACAGGTGGGGACGGGTGTGTGTGTAACACTGGGGTACAGTACAGGTGGGGACAGGTGTGTGTGTAACACTGGGGTACAGTACAGGTGGGGACGGGTGTGTGTGTAACACTGGGGTACAGTAACAGTGGGGATGGGTGTGTGTGTAACACTGGGGTACAGTAACGGTGGGGACGGGTGTGTGTGTAACACTGGGGTACAGTAACAGTGGGGATGGGTGTGTGTGTAACACTGGGGTACAGTAACGGTGGGGACGGGTGTGTGTGTAACACTGGGGTACAGTACAGGTGGGGACGGGTGTGTGTGTAACACTGGGGTACAGTAACGGTGGGGACGGGTGTGTGTGTAACACTGGGGTACAGTACCGGTGGGGATGGGTGTGTGTGTAACACTGGGGTACAGTACCGGTGGGGACGGGTGTGTGTGTAACACTGGGGTACAGTAACGGTGGGGACGGGTGTGTGTGTAACACCGGGGTACAGTAACGGTGGGGACGGGTGTGTGTGTAACACTGGGGTACAGTACAGGTGGGGACGGGTGTGTGTGTAACACTGGGGTACAGTAACGGTGGGGACGGGTGTGTGTGTAACACTGGGGTACAGTACAGGTGGGGACGGGTGTGTGTGTAACACTGGGGTACAGTACAGGTGGGGACGTGTGTGTGTGTAACACTGGGGTACAGTAATGGTGGGGACGTGTGTGTGTGTGTAACACTGGGGTACAGTAACGGTGGGGACGTGTGTGTGTGTAACACTGGGGTACAGTACAGGTGGGGACGGGTGTGTGTGTAACACTGGGGTACAGTACAGGTGGGGACGTGTGTGTGTGTAACACTGGGGTACAGTACAGGTGGGGACGGGTGTGTGTGTAACACTGGGGTACAGTACAGGTGGGGACGGGTGTGTGTGTAACACTGGGGTACAGTAACGGTGGGGACGGGTGTGTGTAACACTGGGGTACAGTACAGGTGGGGACGTGTGTGTGTGTAACACTGGGGTACAGTAACGGTGGGGACGGGTGTGTGTGTAACACTGGGGTACAGTACAGGTGGGGACGGGTGTGTGTGTAACACTGGGGTACAGTAACGGTGGGGACGGGTATGTGTGTAACACTGGGGTACAGTACAGGTGGGGACGGGTGTGTGTGTAACACTGGGGTACAGTAACGGTGGGGACGGGTGTGTGTGTAACACTCGGGTACAGTACCGGTGGGGACGGGTCTGTGTGTAACACTGGGGTACAGTAACGGTGGGGGACGGGTGTGTGTGTAACACTGGGGTACAGTAACGGTGGGGACGGGTGTGTGTGTAACACTGGGGTACAGTAACGGTGGGGACGGGTGTGTGTGTAACACTGGGGTACAGTACAGGTGGGGACGGGTGTGTGTGTAACACTGGGGTACAGTACAGGTGGGGACGGGTGTGTGTGTAACACTGGGGTACAGTACAGGTGGGGACGGGTGTGTGTGTAACACTGGGGTACAGTACAGGTGGGGACGGGTGTGTGTGTAACACTGGGGTACAGTACAGGTGGGGACGGGTGTGTGTGTAACACTGGGGTACAGTACAGGTGGGGACGGGTGTGTGTGTAACACTGGGGTACAGTACCGGTGGGGACGGGTGTGTGTGTAACACTAGGGTACAGTACCGGTGGGGACGGGTGTGTGTGTAACACTGGGGTACAGTACCGGTGGGGATGGGTGTGTGTGTAACACTGGGGTACAGTACAGGTGGGGACGGGTGTGTGTGTAACACTGGGGTACAGTACAGGTGGGGACGGGTGTGTGTGTAACACTGGGGTACAGTAACGGTGGGGACGGGTATGTGTGTAACACCGGGGTACAGTACAGGTGGGGACGTGTGTGTGTGTAACACTGGGGTACAGTACAGGTGGGGACGGGTGTGTGTGTAACACTGGGGTACAGTACAGGTGGGGACGGGTGTGTGTGTAACACTGGGGTACAGTACAGGTGGGGACGTGTGTGTGTGTAACACTGGGGTACAGTACAGGTGGGGACGGGTGTGTGTGTAACACTGGGGTACAGTACAGGTGGGGACGGGTGTGTGTGTAACACTGGGGTACAGTACAGGTGGGGACGGGTGTGTGTGTAACACTGGGGTACAGTAATGGTGGGGACGTGTGTGTGTGTAACACTGGGGTACAGTACAGGTGGGGACGGGTGTGTGTGTAACACTGGGGTACAGTACAGGTGGGGACGGGTGTGTGTGTAACACTGGGGTACAGTACTGGTGGGGACGGGTGTGTGTGTAACACTGGGGTACAGTACTGGGGGTTTATGAGGTATCAGAGCAGACTTGAGACTTTAGACTTCAGAGATACAGCGCGAATCAGGCCCTTCGGCCGCCCGGCTCCGTGCCGACCGGCGATCCCCGCACACTAACACTATCCTACACACACACGAGGGACAATTTACAATTTTCACCAAAGCCAATTAACCTACAAACCCGCGCGTCTTTAGAGTTTGGGAGGAAACCGGAGCGCCCGGAGAAAACCCACGCAGGTCACGGGGAGAACGTACAAACTCCGTACAGACAGCGCCCGTAGTCGGGATCGAACCCGGGTCTCTGGCGCCGTGAGGCGGCAACAACTCTACCGCTGCGCCAATGCGCCTGCCTAGAGACAACGTTGTACTATTTAACGTTAAAACAGCGCTAGTCCAGGGTTACACATACCCTGGGCGAAATACATTTCACCAGGATAATCCCACTGCATCTCGGTGGGCGCAGCGGTAGAGTTGCTGCCTCACAGCGCCCGAGACCCGGGTTCGATCCCGACTGCGGGCGCTGTTCGAACGGAGTTTGTACGTTCTCCCCGTGACCTGCGCGGGTTTTCTCTCCGAGATCTTCGGTTTCCTCCCACACTCCAACAAAGACGTACAGGTTTGTAGGTTAATTGGCTTGGCGTATGTGTAAATTGGCCCGTGAGTGTGTGGGTGTGTGTGTGTGTGTGTGTGTGTGTGTGTGTGTGTGTGTGTGTGTGTGTGTGTGTGTGTGTGTGTGTGTGTGTAGGATAGTGTTAGTGTGCGGGGATTGCCGGTCGGCACGGACTCGGTGGGCCGAAGGGCCTGTTTCCACAATGTATCTCTGAAGTCTAAAGTCTCAAGTCTGTTCTGATACAATAGACAATTTGAACAAACATCTGTAGATATTTTCCTACAAATTATAGACAATAGACAATAGGTGCAGGAGGAGGCCATTCGGCCCTTCGAGCCTGTACGCACCGCCATTCAATGTAATCATGGCTGATCATTCTCAATCAGTACCCCGTTCCTGCCTTCTCCCCATACCCCCTGTCTCCGCTATCCTTAAGAGCTCTATCTAGCTCTCTCTTGAAAGCATTCAGAGAATTGGCCTCCACTGCCTTCTGAGGCAGAGAATTCCACAGATCCACAACTCTCTGACTGAAAAAGTTTTTCATCATCTCAGTTCTAAATGGCCGACCCCTTATTCTTAAACTGTGTGTGGCCCTGGTTCTGACTCCCCCAACATTGGGAACATGTTTCCTGCCTCTAACGTGTCCAACCCCTTAATAATCTTATACGTTTTCGATAAGATCCCCTCTCATCCTTCTAAATTCCAGCGTATACAAGCCCAGTCGCTCCAGTCTTTCAACGTACGACAGTCCCGCCATTCCGGGAATTAACCTGGTGAACCTACGCTGCACGCCCTCAATAGCAATCCTCATAATGAGATACCTCATAAACAGGGCCTGTTTCCGTGCTGTATCTCCAAAACGAAAATACTAAAGATCTCAGGAAAGGTCAGTTATTACGGAGTGACTGTTTACAGGAGCTGCTGTTTTTCATACTGACGTTTCCTTGTGCTTTGTCGAGCTTGCTCGTGGTTGTTTAAGGAAGTCCCGTCTTCAGGGATACAGATGGTGCTCCCCTGATAAGAGAGGGGGGTGGGGATGTCTGCTGGGCCAAGCTAAGCCAACAAATAACACCCAGAAACCATCTGACGTATCTGGACACAGTGGCCTGTTGTAGCAACACTGCGTTTCAGTGGAAGAAGAGTCTCGACCCGAAACTTCACCCTTTCCTTATAGAAACATAGAAAACAGGTGCAGGAGGAGGCCATTCGGCCCTTCGAGCCAGCACCGCCATTCATTGTGATCATGGCTGATCGTCCACAACCAGTAACCCGTGCCGGCCTTCTCCCCATATCCCTTGATTCCACTAGCCCCTAGAGCTCTACCTAACTCTCTCTTAAATCCATCCATTGATTCGGCCCTCCACTGCCCTCTGTGGCATGAGAATTCCACAAATTCACAACTCTCTGGGTGAAAAAGTTCCTTCTCACCTCAAGTTTTAAATGGCCTCCCCCTTTATTCTTAGACTGTGTGTGTGGCCCCTGGTTCTGGACCTCCCCCAACATTGGGAACGTTTTTTCCTGCATCTAGCTTGTCCAGTCCTTTTATAATTGTATATGTTTTAATAGACCCCCTCTCATCCTTCTAACACTCCAGTGAATACCAAGCCCCCGTCGTTAGGCGGCGCCCGGGCCTCCGGGCCTACACTGTGAGGGATTGCAGCGGGCCCCAGGCTACAGTGTCAGGGCCTACAGTGTCCGGGCCTACACTGTCCGGGCCCTACAGTGTCCGGGCCTACAGTGCCCGAGCCTACAGTGTCCGGGCCTACAGTGTCCGGGCCTACAATGTCCGGGCCTACAGCGCCGTCTGGGCCTAATACGGGACAAGGGCGGTCCCATACGGGGCAAAACAATTTAGCCCAAAATACGGGATGTCCTGGCTAATACGGGACAGTTGGCAACCGTACATGTGTGTAGCATAGACTAGTCTGTTGGTCAGTGCAAACTCCACGCTGAATCTCCACAACTAAAAGGAGGTTGTTGAGGCAGGTTCAGAAGACATTTGGACAGGGGTGTGGATAGGAAAGGTTTAGAGGGATATATGAGCCAAATGCAAGCAGGTAGGACTACTGTAGATGGGACATGTTTGTTGGCATGGGCCGAAGGGCCTGTTTCCGTGCTTAGTTTAGTTTAGTTTAGAAATACAGCGTGGAAACAGGCCCTTCGGCCCATCGAGTCCGCGCCGCCCAGCGATCCCCGCACACTAACACTATCCTACACACACTAGGGAATATTTTACATTTACACGAAAGCCAATGAACCTACAAACCCGCACGTCTTTGGAGTGTGGGAGGAAACCGGAGATCTCGGAGAAAACCCACGCAGGTCACGGGGAGAACGTGCAAACTCCGTACAGACAGCGCCCGTGGTCGGGATCGAACCTGGGTCTCCGGCGCCGTGAGGCAGCGGCTATACCGCTGTGCCACCACGGGTGAGGCCGTGTGACTCCACTGCGGGAAGCGGTTGCCATTGGCAACAGCGGCAGCCATTGGCATCCATCCATCTGCCTCCATGGATGGAGGGGGGGAACGGAGGGAGGACGTATGAGGGAGAGGGAAGAGAGGGAGGGGGAGAGAGGGTGGGGCGGAGGGGGAGGAGGGGGAGGGGAGGAGAGAGGGAGGGATGGAGGGAGGAAGGAGGGAGGAAGGAGGGGAGGGGGATGGAGGGAGGATAAAGGTGATTGAGGGGTGGAGTGGGGGGGGGAGAGGGGAGGGAGGGAGGGGGGACGGATGAGGGAGGGGGAGGGGGGGAAGAGAGGGAGGGGGGATGGAGGAGGATAAGGGTGACTGAGGGGGATGGAGTGGGAGGGAGGGGGAGGGAGGGAGGGAGGGGGTGAGATGGAGGGAGGACGTATGAGGGAGGGGGAAGAGAGGGAGGGGAGAGAGGGTGGGGCGGAGGGGGAGGGGGAGGAGAGAGGGAGGGATGGAGGGAGGGAAGGAGGGAGGGGAGGGGGATGGAGGGAGGATAACGGTGATTGAGGGGTGGAGTGGGGGGGGGAGAGGGGAGGGAGGGAGGGAGGGGAGATGGATGAGGGAGGGGGAGGGGGGAAGAGAGGGAGGGGGGGGAGAGAGGGAGGATAAGGGTGATTGAGGGGGATGGAGTGGGGGCGAGGGGGGGAGGAGAGGGTGCTATACCAATGCAGGAGAGGTTCGGGCCCAACGGGTCCACTTGGTCCAGAGGCAAATTAAAATTCCTCGCGTGTTTGCAAACCAAACTGGGCTGAGAGAGTGTGATCGTGTTCGTGCTTGTGAAGGCTTCACAGGACTCTGGGGTCGGCTGGGCCTGGTTCGAGCGGTAAGGCAGGCTTGGTTAGGGTGGGCCATGTAGGCCGCAGTCTATCCCAGCAGCCTCTGCTGACTCAGCAGGCCGCCCAGCGCTCAGGAATTCGGAAGGAGGAAGTGGATTTCAACAGAGATAGAGTGGGAGGAGAGATGATGAGGCATTTCATTCATCAGCAACACTTCCCCCCCTCCTCTCCACCCTCTCTACTTTATGCAGGGATTGGAGTTTCTGACTTACAGCGCCAAGCACCCGGGTTCGATCGCGACCCTGGGCTTTCCCCAAGATCTCCGGTTTCCTCCCACACTCCCGAACCCACCCACCTGCCAAAGCCTCGAT
>NC_135986.1:22350579-22374810 GCF_053455715.1 Rhinoraja longicauda | reverse complement strand
ATATCCCTTGATTCCACTAGCCCCCAGAGCTCTATCTAACTCTCTCTTAAATCCATCCAGTGATTTGGCCTCCGCTGCCCTCTGTGGCAGAGAATTCCACAAGTTGTCGACTCTCTGGGTGAACAGGTTCAGCCATGTTTGAGTGGCGGAGGGGACTCGACGGGCCGAACGGCCTAATTCTACCCCTGTTCCTTATGAGCTTGTGGCGTAGGAACGCGGCAGGTGGGTCGGGCAGCATCTCGGGAGGACATGGAAAGGCCCTCCCTTTCGCAGATGCTGCCCGACCAACTGTGTTTCTCCGGTACTGGGCAGAGAGTTTGGAGGAGCGTGCCGACCCCAAAGGTCGCCCGTCCGTGTTCTCCATCAATGCTGCCCGACCCCTCTGAGTCACTCCAGCACTGTGTGTGTGTGTGTTTTGCTCAATAAACCTCCCTTGTTGAAACAAGGAACAGTAGATGGAGGTTTATTAAATAAAATCAGGCCAAGAGGACCCCGTTGGGCCCAAACCTCTCCTGCATTGGGTGCAGCACCCTCTCCTCTCCCCCATCCCTCCCCTCTCCCCCCCTCCCTCCCCCCTTCCACTCCTCCCTCCCCCTCCCCCTCCCCCTTCCACTCCTCCCTCCCCCCTCCCTCCCCCCTTCCACTCCTCCCTCCCCCCCCCCTCCCTCCACCCCTTCCACTCCTCCCTTCTCTCCTCCTTCTCTCCCGTCCATTCCATCCCACCCTCCTCCCACTCCATCCTCCTCAACCCCCCTTCTCTCCTCCCTCCCTCCCTCCCCCCTTCTCCCCTCCCTCCCTCCCTCCCTCCCTCCCTCCTCCCTCCCCTCCCCCTCCCTCCCTCCTCCCTCCCCTCCCTCCCTCCCTCCCCTCCCTCCCTCCCTCCCTCCCTCCCTCCCCTCCCCCCTTCCCTCCCCCTTCTCTCCCCCTTCTCCCCCCTTCCCTCCCCCAATCCTCCCCCACTCCCACCCGTCCACTCCATCCCCCTTCCCTCCCCCCTTCCCTCCCTCCCTCCCTCCCTCCCTCCCTCCCTCCCTCCCTCCCTCCCTCCCTCCCTCCCTCCCTCCCTCCCTCCCTCCCTCCCTCCCTCCCTCCCTCCCTCCCTCCCTCCCTCCCTCCCTCCCTCCCTCCCTCCCTCCCTCCCTCCACTCCATCCCCCCCTTCCCTCCCCCCTTCACACCACCCTTCTCTCCCACTAACTCCACCCCCCCCCCCTCAACCCCCTCCCTCCCTCCCTCCCTCCCTCCCTAGGAGACAGATTTAAACTTTAAAATGTGAATAACTTTACAAATATAACACCGATTTCAATGAAACTTCTTCCATTAGCACCAAAGGGACGACGGTGAGTAAGGTGGGCCTAAAGTTGTCGCGCTATCGTGTACCGTGTTGGCTGTAGTTCACGACCATTCTCCTAACCCATTCTCCCGCCTTCTCCCCATAACCCCTGACACCCGCACTAATCAAGAATCTATCTATCTCTGCCTTAAATACACCCACTGACTTGTGGCCTCCACGGCCGTCTGTGGCAAAGAGTTCCCCAGATTCACTGCCCTCTGACGCAAGAAATTTCGTCGCATCTCAGTTCCTGAAAGAACGTCCTTTAATTCTGAGGCTGTGCCCTCTAGGGCCTAGACTCTCCCACTTTTTACTGCTGTTCTGGAGCAGGCTCGACACAATCCAGCCTCTCATCTCTCTCGAACGGTAGACACAAAACGCCGGAGGGACTCAGCGGGTCGGGCAGCATCTCTGGAGGGAATAGTCTGTCTGGCGAAGAGTCCCGACTTGATACGTCACCCATCCGTGTTCTCCAGGAATGCTGCCTGACCCGCTGAGTTACTCCAGCACTCCATGCCCCCTCTACCTCCACCAGCATCTGCACTTCCTTGTTTCGACAAACGAAGTTTATTGGGGGTGGAAAAAAAACACAAAGTGCTGGAGGAACTCGAGAGCATCGAGCAGCATCTGTGGAGGTCTTGGAAAGGTGCCCATTTTGGGGCTGGACCCATCTTCCGACCGTCCTTTCCCTCCAGAGATGCTGCCTGACCGGCTGAGATTCTCCACTGCTTTGTGCGTGCGTGTGTGTTTTTTTTTTGTTGTCGCACCTGCAGTTCATTGCGCAAAGCGCAAAGTGCTGGAGGAACTCGGATGCTGCCTGACCCACTGTGTAGGGAATGGAAACACTGATCGGAAAAGCCGCCTGTCGACTTGGAAACATGGAAAATAGGTGCAGGAGGAGGCCATTCGGCCCTTGGAGCCTGTACGCACCGCCATTCAATGTGATCATGGCTGATCATCCACAATCAGTAACCCGTGCCTGCCTTCTCCCCATACCCCTTGATTCCACTAGCCCCTAGAGCTCTATCTAACTCTCTCTTAAATCCATCCAGTGATTCGGCCTCCACTGCCCTCTGTGGCAGAGAATTCCACAAATTCACAACTCTCTGGGTGAAAAAGTTCCTTCTCACCTCAGTTGTAAATGGCCTCCCCTTTATTCTTAGACTGTGTGTGTGTGGCCCCTGGTTCTGGACTCCCCCAACATTGGGAACATTTTTCCTGCATCTAGCTTGTCAAGAGAGAGCTGGATAGAGCTCTTAAGGATAGCGGAGTGAGGGGGTATGGGGAGAAGGCAGGAACGGGGTACTGATTGAGAGTGATCAGCCATGATCGCATTGAATGGCCTCCTCCTGCACCTATTGTCCATTGTCTATTGTCTATTGTCCAGTCCTTTTATAATTTTACACGTCTCTATAAGATCCCCTCTCATCCTTCTAAACTCCAGTAAATACAAGCCCCAGTCTTTCCAATCTTTCCTCGTACGACAGTCCCGCCATCCCGGGGATTAACCTGGTGAACCTACGCTGCACTGCCTCAATTACAAGGACGTCCTTCCTCAAATTAGGAGACCAAAACTGTGCACAATACAACTTCCCTCTGCAGATGCTGCCTGACCCGCTGAGTTACTCCAGCACTTTGTGTTTGGCTCAAGGTTCCTGCACATGCAGTTCCCGTGTTTTTCTGGGGAAGTGGCCAAGGTGTGTTTAGAACTTAGGAAGGCACAGCATAGTAACAGGCCCTTCGGCCCACAATGTCCATGCTGAACCTGATGTCCAGTTGATCTCTTCTGCCCTGCACGTAATTCATGCCCCTCAGTCTCCTTGTTCATCAGTCACTGAAAGTAAGCATGCAGGTACAGCAGGCAGTGAAGAAAGCCAATGGCATGTCGGCCTTCATAACAAGAGGAGTTGAGTATAGGAGCAAAGAGGTCCTTCTGCAGTTGTACAGGGCCCTAGTGAGACCGCACCTGAGTACTGTGTGCAGTTTTGGTCTCCAAATTTGAGGAAGGATATTCTTGCTATTGAGGGCGTGCAGCGTAGGTTTACTAGGTTAATTCCCGGAATGGCGGGACTGTCATATGTTGAAAGACTGGAGCGACTGGGCTTGTATACACTGGAATTTAGAAGGATGAGAGGAGATCTTATCGAAACGTATTGAAAGACTGGAGCGACTAGGCTTGGAATTTAGAAGTGTAGGAAAATAACTGCAGATGCTGGTACAAATCGAAGGTATTTATTCACAAAATGCTGGAGTAACTCATCAGGTCAGGCAGCATCTCTGGAGAGAGGGAATGGGTGACGTTTCGGGTCGAGACCCTTCTTCAGACTGGAATTTCGAAGGATGAGAGGGGATCTTATCGAAACATATATAAGATTATTAAGGGGTTGGACACGCTAGAGGCAGGAAACATGTTCCCAATGTTGGGGGAGTCCAGAACCAGGGGCCACACAGTTTAAGAATAAGGGGTCGGCCATTTAGAACCGAGACGAGGAAAAACTTTTTTTTCACTCAGAGAGTTGTGAATCTGTGGAATTCTCTGCCTCAGAAGGCAGTGGAGGCCAATTCTCTGGATGCATTCAAGAGAGAGTTAGATAGAGCTCTTAAGGATAGCGGAGTCAGGGGGTACGGGGAGAAGGCAGGAACGGGGGTACTGATTGTGGATGATCAGCCATGATCACATTGAATGGTAGTGCTGGCTCGAAGGGCCGAATGGCCTCCTCCTGCACCTATTTTCTCTGTTTCAATCATGGCTGATCTATCTTTCCCCCTCAAACCCATTCTCCTCCTTCTCCCCCTAAACCCTTGACACCCGCACTAATCCTGGGGTCCCAGGCACGCACTGCTCCCTGCGTTTTAAGTTAAAAACTCGCCCCGTACATCTTTAAACTTTGCCCCTCTCGCCTTAAGGCAACGTGCCCGAACGTCTTTGACATCTCCACCCTCGTGGGGGTGGCGGAAGGTTCCGGATGTCTCCCTTGGTTGGCAGGGATGAGTCAATGGCCTTTATTCCCAAAGTGCTGGAGTAACTCAGCGGGTCGGGCAGCATCTCAGGAGAGAAGGAATGGGTGACGTTTCGGGTCGAGACCCTTCTTCAGACTGATGTCGGGGGGCGGGCAGGACAAAGGAAGGATATAGGTGGAGGCAGGAAGATAGAGGGAGATCTGGGAAGGGGGAGGGGAAGAGAGGGACAGAGGAACTATCTAAAGTTGGAGAAGTCAATGTTCATACCGCTGGGCTGCAAGCTGCCCAAGCGAAATATGAGGTGCTGTTCCTCCAATTTCCGGTGGGCCTCACTCTGGCACTGGAGGAGGCCCATGACAGAAAGGTCAGACTGGGAGTGGGAGGGGGAGTTGAAGTGCTCAGCCACTGGGAGATCAGGTTGGTTAACGTGGACCGAGCGCAGGTGTTGAGCGAAGCGATCGCCGAGCCTGCGTTTGGTTTCGCCGATGTAGAGAAGTTGACATCTGGAGCAGCGGATGCAATAGATGAGGTTGGAGGAGGTGCAGGTGAACCTCTGCCTCACCTGGAAAGACTGTTTGGGTCCTTGGATGGAGTTGAGGGGGGAGGTAAAGGGACAGGTGTTGCATCTCGTGCGGTTGCAGGGGAAAGTGCCCGGGGTTGGGGTGGTTTGGGTAGGAAGGGACGAGTGGACCAGGGAGTTACGGTCTCTGCGGAACGAAGAGAGGGGAGGGGATGGGAAGATGTGGCCAGTGGTGGGGTCCCGTTGTAGGTGACGGAAATGTTGGCGGATGATTCGTTGGATCCGCTGGCTGGTGGGGTGGAAGGTGAGAACGAGGGGGATCCTGTCCTTGTTGCGAGTGGGGGGAGGGGGAGCAAGAGCGGAGCTGCGGGATGTAAAATGAGTCAATTGATGAACAGGTTGAGATCCTGGGTTAGTCTCAGAGGCACGGTGGCGCAGCGGTAGAGTTGCCTGTACGGTCGCGAGTCGTCTCCAAAGAGTCGTAGCGTTTTTTCCGGTCGCCGCTGGACTTTGAGACGTTTAACGATTCTCGGCCACTGTCGGTTCGACGCCAGTGACCGTAGCTTGACGTCTCCTGACGGGGGCGCTGTCGTAGGTGACGTAGGCCGTCCCCGGTGCTGGGGGGCTTCGGTCAATTCCATTGGCGACTGCCTACGACAACAACAGGTACCGACAATTCTCGTCAAGACCCGAGGCCCAAAGTGACGTGAATTGTCTCCGGTTGTCGCCGACACGGTCGTGGCTCGTCGCGGGCGGACGTGGGTCGACCGCGGTTGTCGTAGGTTGCCGCCTGTGCGGTCGTAGGGTCGTCGTTGGTGCGGTCGTAGGTGGACGTCCAACGTCGCGACGTTTGGGTCGCCGGTTGTCGGTAGCTTGACGTCGACTAGGTGGGAGGTTGTTGTAGCTTGTCGTAGACATTGTTGTCGTGGGGGGGAGGGTCCAGTCGCCGGATTTTCGGCCACCTGCTACGACTTTGAAGTGTGTGTGTGCACATATACTAGGGACAATTTTAACCTTTACACCAAGCCAATTAACCTACATACCTGCACGTCTTTGGAGTGTGGGAGGAAACCGAAGATCTCGGAGAAAGCCCACGCAGGTCACGGGGAGAACGTGCAAACTCCGTACAGACGGCGCCCGTGGTCGGGATCGAACCCGGGTCTCCGGCGCTGCATTCGCTGTAAGGCGGCAACTCTACCGCTGCGCCACCGTGACCGCTCGGTTTCTCTGAGCCGCCCGCGTGGGTTTATCAAAGCCGATACTGACCAGACCCAAAGGGTGTCTCTCCCTCTCCCTCTCTCCCTCTCCCCCTCTCCCCCTCTCTCCCTCTCTCCCTCTCTCCCTCTCCCCCTCTCCCCCCTCCCCCTCTCACTCTCTCCCCCTCTCACCCCTCTCACTCTCTCCCCCTCTCTCCCTCTCCCCCTCTATCCCTCTCACCCTCTCCCTCTCTCCCTCTCTCCCCCTCCCCCTCTCCCCCTCTCCCCTCTCCTCCTCTCTCCCTCTCTCCCTCTCCCCTCTCCCTCTCTACCTCTCTCTCTACCTCTCCCCCACCCCCTCTCCCCCTCTCTCCCTCTCTCCCTCAGCGGTAGAGTTGCCGCCTTACAGCGAACGCAGCGCCGGAGACCCGGGTTCGATCCCGACTACGGGCGCCGTCTGTATGGAGTTTGTACGTTCTCCCCGTGACCCCCCCAAAGACTGAAGAAGGGCCTCGACCCCAAACGTCGCCTGTTGCTTCTCTCCAGAGATGCTGCCCGACCCGCTGAGTTACTCCGGCATTTTTGGGCCTATCTCAAGTTTGTCGGGATAATTGGCTTGGGTAAAGTTGTAAATGGTCCTGAGTGCGTGTAGGCCAGTGTGTGGACTGCACGCGGGGATCGCTGGTCGGCGCGGACAAGGTAGGCCGAGAAGCCTGTTTCTGCGCCCGATCACTAAACTAGTAAACTAAACCGAACCAAAACCAGAGCGTTAATGCTATAGTTGGAAAACTTTGCTTCCGAACTGATTAGGAAGCGAGACAAACAGGAAAGCCTGGTTAGCTGAGGCGGTCAGAGTTTGCCACGAGTCTCAGTCACTGCCGTGGGCTTGAGGAGGAGCCATTCCTCAAAGCTACGTTAACAAGTTTTGTATCATCTCCTCCCTGTTTGCGTCAACATTGGTGTTACCCTGACACACTCTGATCTCCACCCTGTCCCACACATTCCCTCCCTCCCTCCCTCCCTCCCTCCCTCCCTCCCTCCCTCCCTCACTCCCTCCCTCCCTCCCTCCCTCCCTCCCTCCCTCCCTCCCTCCCAAGTCAAGTCAAGTCAAATTTATTTGTCACATACACATACACAATGTGCAGTGAAATGAAAGTGCCAATGCCTGCGGATTGTTCCTCCCTCCCTCCCTCCCTCCCTCCCTCTCTCCCTCCCTCCCTCCCTCCCTCTCTCCCTCCCTCCCTCCCTCCCTCCCTCCCTCCCTCCCTCCCTCCCAAGTCAAGTCAAGTCAAATTTATTTGTCACATACACATACACAATGTGCAGTGAAATGAAAGTGCCAATGCCTGCGGATTGTTCCTCCCTCCCTCCCTCCCTCCCTCCCTCCCTCCCTCTCTCCCTCCCTCCCTCCCTCCCTCCCTCTCTCCCTCCCTCCCTCCCTCCCTCTCTCCCTCCCTCCCTCCCTCCCTCCCTCCCTCCCTCCCTCCCTCCCTCCCTCCCTCCCTCCCTCGCTTCCCCCCTCTCTTCCCCCACCTTCCCCCCCTCTCTCCCCTTCTCTCTCCCCTTCTCTCCCCCCCTCTCTTCCCCCCTCTCGTCCCCCATCTTCCCCCCCTCTCTCCCCTTCTCTCTCCCCCCTCTTTCCTCCCCCCTCTTCCCCCTCTCTTTCCCCCTTCTTCCCCACCCCTCCTTCCCCCCCTCTTTCCCCCTCTCCCCCACCTCCCCCCCCCCCTCTCTCCCCTTCTCCCCCTTCTTTCCCCCCCCTCTCTCCCCCCTCTCCGTCTGAAGAAGGGTCCTCGGCCCGAAACGTCGCCCGTTCGTTCTCTCCCGAGAAGCTGCCCGACCCCGCTGAGTCGCTCCGCCATTTTGAGTCTACCTCCGATTGAAAACCAGTTTTGTTTCCCCCCCCCCACCACGCGACGTTTTTAAAGTCTGTCAGTGACTTGATCGATGTGTGTGTGTGTGGGGGGGGACTGGTCGGCCAAACGCGGACAATGGTCGGTTCTCAGGCAGAAATCTTCAGGCCTCTGGCGTGGGCAGCCCCTACACAGGGAAGGCCGCAGAGGTCACTTTTGAAACCAGAGCTGTCTGTGGCTCGCCTGTTCCCTCCGACGTGGCAATTAAAAGAAAATAAAAAGAATCACAGGGAAGATTTACGATCGTGTTGCCCGGCCTCGAAGGCTTCGTCGCTTTTACCTTCCGTATATCTGTCTATATACCAAAACTCTTGTTTGTTCGTTGGTTTGTTCCTGGACTACAGTCAAAACGGTACACGACAGCGCGACAATTCTAGGCCCACCTTACTCACCATCGTCCCTTTGGTGCCAATAGACAATAGGTGCAGGAGGAGGCCATTCGGCCCTTCGAGCCAGCACCGCCATTCACTGTGATCATGGCTGATCATCCTCAATCAGTACCCCGTTCCTGCCCTCTCCCCATACCCCCTGACTCCGCTATCCTTAAGAGCTCTATCTAGCTCTCTCTTGAATGCATTCAGAGAATTGGCCTCCACTGCCTTCTGAGGCAGAAAATTCCACAGATTCACAACTCTCTGACTGAAAACATTTTTCCTCATCTCCGTTCTAAATGGCCTACCCCTTATTCTTAAACTGTGTGGCCCCTTGTTCTGGACTCCCCCCAAACATTGGGAACGTGTTTCCTGCCTCATGGAAGAAGTTTCATTGAAATCGGTGTTATGTTTTTAAAGTTATTCACATTTTAAAGTTTAAATCTATCTCCTAGGGAGGGAGGGGGGAGGGAGGGAGGATAAGGGGGGTGGAGTGGGGGGGGGAGGGGGGGGAGAGGAGAGGATGCTGCACCAATGCAGGAGAGGTTTAGGCCCAACGGGACCACTTGGTCTAGTTGAGCATAGAAGCTGGGAGGTCACGTTGCAGTTGTACAAGGCGTTGGTGAGGCCGCCTTTAGAGCATTGTGTTCCATTTAGAGGCCACCGCGTTACAGGAAAGATGTTGTCAAGCTGGAAAGGGCGCAGAGAGGATTTACGAGGATGTTGCCAGGGCTCGAGGCAGAGGTTGGGCAGGCTGGGACTCTACTCCTTGGAGCGCAGGAGGATGACAATAGACAATAGGTGCAGGAGGAGGCCACTCGGCCCTTCGAGCCATCACCGCCATTCACCGTGATCATGGCTGATCATCCACAATCAGTACCCCGTTCCTGCCTTCTCCCCATACCCCCTGACTCTGCTATCCTTCACAGCTCTATCTAGCTCTCTCTTGAATGCATTCAGAGAATTGGCCTCCACTGCCCTCTGAGGCAGAGAATTCCACAGATTCACAACTCTCTGACTGAAAATGTTTTGCCTCATCTCCGTTCTAAATGGCCGACCCCTTATTCTTAAACTGTGTGTGGGCTCCTGGTTCGGGACTCCCCCAACATTGGGAACATGTTTCCTGCCTCTAACGTGTCCAACCCCTTAATAATCTTTTATGTTTCAATAAGATCCCCTCTCATCCTTCTAAATTCCAGTGTATACAAGCCCAGTCGCTCCAGTCTTTCAACGTACGACAGTCCCGCCATTCTGGGAATTAACCTGGTGTCCCTCAATAGCAAGAATATCCTTCCTCAAATTTGGAGACCAAAACTGCACACAGTAGTCCAGGTGCGGTCTCACTAGGGCCCTGTACAACTGCACACAGTACTCCAGGTGCGGTCTCACCAGGGCCCTGTACAACTGCAGAAGGACCTCTTTGCTCCTATACTCAGATGAGAGGATGATCTTACAGAGGTGTACAAAATCATGAGAGGAATAGATCGGGTAGACGCACAGAGTCTCTTGCCCAGAGTAGGGGAATCGAGGACCAGAGGGTGGGTGTAGGTTTAAGGTGATGAGGAGAAAGGATTTAAGAGGAACCTGAGGGGTAACCTTTTCACACAGGTGTATTGGAACAAGGTGCCCGAGGAGACAGGTGAGGTTGGTGGTATAGCTGGGTCGACCTGAAACGTCACCCATTCCTTCCCTCCCGAGATGCTGTCTGACCCGCTGAGTTACTCCAGCATTTTCTGTCCCACGTTCGTTTTAAACCGGCATCTGCAGTATTTCTCCCAGTCAGTTGGTATCGCAATGTTTAAGAGACACTAGACCAAGTGGAACCGTTGGGCCCGAACCTCTCCTGTATTGGTACAACACCCTCTCCAATCCACCCCCCCTCTCCCCCCCCCCTCCCTTCCCTCCCCCTTCCCCTCTCAACCCCACTTATCCTCCTTCTTCCCCCCTCCCTCCCCCCTCCCTCCCTCCCCCCTCCCTCCCGAGGAGATAGATTTAATCTTTAAAACGTGAATAACTTTAAAACTATGTCATATGTTGAAAGGCTGGAGCGGCTGGGCTTGTACACGCTGGAATTTAGAAGGATGAGAGGGGATCTTATCGAAACGTGTAAGATTATTAAGGGATTGGAGGCAGGAAACATGTTCCCAATGTTTGGGGGGCAGTCCAGAACCAGGGGCCACACACAGTTTAAGAATAAGGGGTAAGGCCATTTAGAACGGAGACGAGGAAAAACTTTTTCAGTCAGAGAGTTGTGAATCTGTGGAATTCTCTGCCTCAGAGGGCAGTGGAGGCCAATTCTCTGAATGCATTCAAGAGAGAGAGCTAGATAGAGCTCTTAAAGATAGCGGAGTCAGGGGTATGGGGAGAAGGCAGGAACGGGGTACTGATTGAGGATGATCAGCCATGATCACGTTGAATGGCGGTGCGTACAGGTTCGAAGGGCCGAATGGCCTCCTCCTGCACCTATTGTCTATTGTCTATTGTCATTTCCTTTCTGAAGTTAGGTTCCTGCTGTGTCCCTTGGTTTGGTTCAGTTTAGTTTAGAGGCACAGCGCGGAAACAGGCCCTTCGGCCCACCGAGTCCGTGCCGCCCAGCGATCCCCGCGCACTAACACTATCCTACACACACTCGGGACAATTGTTACATTTACATTCATGAGTTTTTTTAACATTTATACCAAGCCAATTAACCTACAAACCTGCAGGGGAAAGAAAACTGGACCCGGAACGTCACCCGTTCCTTCTCTCCCGAGATGCTGCCTGGCCCGCTGAGACCCACTCCAGCGTTTTTTGTCTACCTGCAAAACCTGCAGGTCTCTGGGAGAGTTCACGAGTTGTTAGGAGTAGACAATAGACAATAGGTGCACGAGGAGGCCATTCGGCCCTTCGAGCCTGTACGCACCGCCATTCAATGTGATCATGGCTGATCATTCTCAATCAGTACCCCGTTCCTGCCCTCTCCCCATACCCCCTGACTCCGCTATCCTTAAGAGCTCTATCCAGCTCTCTCTTGAATGCATTCAGAGAATTGGCCTCCACTGCCTTCTGAGGCAGAGAATACCACAGATTCACAACTCTCTGACTGAAAAAGTTTTTCCTCATCTCCGTTCTAAATGGCCGACCCCTTATTCTTAAACTGTGTGTGGCCCCTGGTTCTGGACTCCCCCAACATTGGGAACATGTTTCCTGCCTCTAACGTGTCCAACCCCTTAATAATCTTATACGTTTCGATAAGATCCCCTCTCATCCTTCTAAATTCCAGTGTATACAAGCCTAGTCGCTCCAGTCTTTCAACACACGACAGTCCCGCCATTCCGGGAATTAACCTGGTGAACCTACGCTGCACGCCCATCCAGAGTTCAGGCCCATCCGGTCTAATCCCGCCATTCAATCGAGGCTTTGGCAGGTGGGTGGGTTCGGGAGTGTGGGAGGAAACCGGAGATCTTGGGGAAAGCCCAGGGTCGCGATCGAACCTGGGTGCTTGGCGCTGTAAGTCAGAAACTCCAATCCCTGCATAAAGTAGAGAGGGTGGAGAGGAGGGGGGGGAAGTGTTGCTGATGAATGAAATGCCTCATCATCTCTCCTCCCACTCTATCTCTGTTGAAATCCACTTCCTCCTTCCGAATTCCTGAGCGCTGGGCGGCCTGCTGAGTCAGCAGAGGCTGCTGGGATAGACTGCGGCCTACATGGCCCACTCTAACCAAGCCTGCCTTACCGCTCGAACCAGGCCCAGCCGACCCCAGAGTCCTGTGAAGCCTTCACAAGCACGAACACGATCACACTCTCTCAGCCCAGTTTGGTTTGCAAACACGCGAGGAATTTTAATTTGCCTCTGGACCAAGTGGACCCGTTGGGCCTGAACCTCTCCTGCATTGGTATAGCACCCTCTCCTCCCCCCCTCGCCCCCACTCCATCCCCCTCAATCACCCTTATCCTCCCTCTCTCCCCCCTCCCTCTCTTCCCCCCTCCCCCTCCCTCATCCGTCTCCCCTCCCTCCCTCCCTCCCCTCTCCCCCCCCTCCACCCCCTCAATCACCGTTATCCTCCCTCCATCCCCCTCCCCTCCCTCCTTCCCTCCCTCCATCCCTCCCTCTCTCCTCCCCCTCCCCCTCCCCCTCCGCCCCACCCTCTCTCCCCCTCCCTCTCTTCCCCCTCCCTCATACGTCCTCCCTCCATCTCACCCCCTCCCTCCCTCCCTCCCTCCCCCCTCCCTCCCACTCCATCCCCCTCAGTCACCCTTATCCTCCCTCCATCCCCCCTCCCTCTCTTCCCCCCTCCCCCTCCCTCATCCGTCCCCCCTCCCTCCCTCCCCTCTCCCCCCCCACTCCACCCCTCAATCACCTTTATCCTCCCTCCATCCCCCTCCCCTCCTTCCTCCCTCCTTCCCTCCCTCCATCCCTCCCTCTCTCCTCCCCCTCCCCCTCCTCCCCCTCCGCCCCACCCTCTCTCCCCCTCCCTCTCTTCCCCCTCCCTCATACGTCCTCCCTCCGTTTCCCCCCCCTCCATCCATGGAGGCAGATGGATGGATGCCAATGGCTGCCGCTGTTGCCAATGGCAACCGCTTCCCGCAGTGGAGTCACACGGCCTACCCGTGGTGGCACAGCGGTATAGCCGCTGCCTCACGGCGCCGGAGACCCAGGTTCGATCCCGACCACGGGCGCCGTCTGTACGGAGTTTGCACGTTCTCCCCGTGACCTGCGTGGGTTTTCTCCGAGATCTCCGGTTTCCTCCCACACTCCAAAGACGTGCGGGTTTGTAGGTTCATTGGCTTTCGTGTAAATGTAAAATATTCCCTAGTGTGTGTAGGATAGTGTTAGTGTGCGGGGATCGCTGGGCGGCGCGGACTCGATGGGCCGAAGGGCCTGTTTCCACGCTGTATTTCTAAACTAAACTAAACTAAGCACGGAAACAGGCCCTTCGGCCCATGCCAACAAACATGTCCCATCTACAGTAGTCCTACCTGCTTGCATTTGGCTCATATATCCCTCTAAACCTTTCCTATCCACACCCCTGTCCAAATGTCTTCTGAACCTGCCTCAACAACCTCCTTTTAGTTGTGGAGATTCAGCGTGGAGTTTGCACTGACCAACAGACTAGTTCTATGCTACACACATGTACGGTTGCCAACTGTCCCGTATTAGCCAGGACATCCCGTATTTTGGGCTAAATTGTTTTGCCCCGTATGGGACCGCCCTTGTCCCGTATTAGGCCCAGACGGCGCTGTAGGCCCGGACACTGTAGGCCCGGACACTGTAGGCTCGGGCACTGTAGGCCCGGACACTGTAGGCCCGGACAGTGTAGGCCCGGACACTGTAGGCCCTGACACTGTAGCCTGGGGGCCGCTGCAATCCCTCACAGTGTAGGCCCGGAGGCCCGGGCGCCGCCTAACGACGGGGCTTGTATTCACTGGAGTTTAGAAGGATGAGAGGGGGATCTTATTAAAACATATACAATTATAAAAGGACTGGACAAGCTAGATGCAGGAAAAACGTTCCCAATGTTGGGGGAGTCCAGAACCAGGGGCCACACACACAGTCTAAGAATAAAGGGGAGGCCATTTAAAACTGAGGTGAGAAGGAACTTTTTCACCCAGAGAGTTGTGAATTTGTGGAATTCTCTGCCACAGAGGGCAGTGGAGGCCGAATCATGGATGGATTTAAGAGAGAGTTAGGTAGAGCTCTAGGGGCTAGTGGAATCAAGGGATATGGGGAGAAGGCCGGTACGGGTTACTGGTTGTGGACGATCAGCCATGATCACAATGAATGGCGGTGCTGGCTCGAAGGGCCGAATGGCCTCCTCCTGCACCTGTTTTCTATGTTTCTATAAGGAAAGGGTGAAGTTTCGGGTCGAGACTCTTCTTCCACAGAAACGCAGTGTTGCTACAACAGGCCACTGTGTCCAGATACGTCAGATGGTTTCTGGGTGTTATTTGTTGGCTTAGCTTGGCCCAGCAGACATCCCCACCCCCCTCTCTTATCAGGGGAGCACCATCTGTATCCCTGAAGACGGGACTTCCTTAAACAACCACGAGCAAGCTCGACAAAGCACAAGGAAACGTCAGTATGAAAAACAGCAGCTCCTGTAAACAGTCACTCCGTAATAACTGACCTTTCCTGAGATCTTTAGTATTTTCGTTTTGGAGATACAGCACGGAAACAGGCCCTGTTTATGAGGTATCTCATTATGAGGATTGTTATTGAGGGCGTGCAGCGTAGGTTCACCAGGTTAATTCCCGGAATGGCGGGACTGTCGTACGTTGAAAGACTGGAGCGACTGGGCTTGTATACGCTGGAATTTAGAAGGATGAGAGGGGATCTTATCGAAACGTATAAGATTATTAAGGGGTTGGACACGTTAGAGGCAGGAAACATGTTCCCAATGTTGGGGGAGTCCAGAACCAGGGGCCACACAGTTTAAGAATAAGGGGTAGGCCATTTAGAACGGAGATGAGGAAAAACTTTTTCAGTCAGAGAGTTGTGAATCTGTGGAATTCTCTGCCTCAGAAGGCAGTGGAGGCCAATTCTCTGAATGCTTTCAAGAGAGAGCTAGATAGAGCTCTTAAGGATAGCGGAGACAGGGGGTATGGGGAGAAGGCAGGAACGGGGTACTGATTGAGAATGATCAGCCATGATTACATTGAATGGCGGTGCGTACAGGCTCGAAGGGCCGAATGGCCTCCTCCTGCACCTATTGTCTATTGTCTATAATTTGTAGGAAAATATCTACAGATGTTTGTTCAAATTGTCTATTGTATCAGAACAGACTTGAGACTTTAGACTTCAGAGATACATTGTGGAAACAGGCCCTTCGGCCCACCGAGTCCGTGCCGACCGGCAATCCCCGCACACTAACACTATCCTACACACACACACACACACACACACACACACACACACACACACACACACACACACACACACACGGGCCAATTTACACATACGCCAAGCCAATTAACCTACAAACCTGTACGTCTTTGTTGGAGTGTGGGAGGAAACCGAAGATCTCGGAGAGAAAACCCGCGCAGGTCACGGGGAGAACGTACAAACTCCGTTCGAACAGCGCCCGCAGTCGGGATCGAACCCGGGTCTCGGGCGCTGTGAGGCAGCAACTCTACCGCTGCGCCCACCGAGATGCAGTGGGATTATCCTGGTGAAATGTATTTCGCCCAGGGTATGTGTAACCCTGGACTAGCGCTGTTTTAACGTTAAATAGTACAACGTTGTCTCTAGGCGGGCGCATTGGCGCGGCGGTAGAGTTGTTGCCGCCTCACGGCGCCAGAGACCCGGGTTCGATCCCGACTACGGGCGCTGTCTGTACGGAGTTTGTACGTTCTCCCCCGTGACCTGCGTGGGTTTTCTCCGGGCGCTCCGGTTTCCTCCCAAACTCTAAAGACGCGCGGGTTTGTAGGTTAATTGGCTTTGGTGAAAATTGTAAATTGTCCCTCGTGTGTGCGTAGGATAGTGTTAGTGTGCGGGGATCGCCGGTCGGCACGGAGCCGGCGGGCCGAAGGGCCTGATTCGCGCTGTATCTCTGAAGTCTAAAGTCTCAAGTCTGCTCTGATACCTCATAAACCCCCAGTACTGTACCCCAGTGTTACACACACACCCGTCCCCACCTGTACTGTACCCCGGTGTTACACACACACCCGTCCCCACCAGTACTGTACCCCAGTGTTACACACACACCCGTCCCCACCTGTACTGTACCCCGGTGTTACACACACACCCGTCCCCACCTGTACTGTACCCCAGTGTTACACACACACCCGTCCCCACCTGTACTGTACCCCGGTGTTACACACACACCCGTCCCCACCTGTACTGTACCCCAGTGTTACACACACACCCGTCCCCACCTGTACTGTACCCCAGTGTTACACACACACCCGTCCCCACCTGTACTGTACCCCAGTGTTACACACACACACGTCCCCACCTGTACTGTACCCCGGTGTTACACACATACCCGTCCCCACCGTTACTGTACCCCAGTGTTACACACACACCCGTCCCCACCTGTACTGTACCCCAGTGTTACACACACACCCATCCCCACCTGTACTGTACCCCAGTGTTACACACACACCCATCCCCACCGGTACTGTACCCCAGTGTTACACACACACCCGTCCCCACCGGTACTGTACCCCAGTGTTACACACACACCCGTCCCCACCGGTACTGTACCCCAGTGTTACACACACACCCGTCCCCACCTGTACTGTACCCCAGTGTTACACACACACCCGTCCCCACCTGTACTGTACCCCAGTGTTACACACACACCCGTCCCCACCTGTACTGTACCCCAGTGTTACACACACACCCGTCCCCACCTGTACTGTACCCCAGTGTTACACACACACCCGTCCCCACCTGTACTGTACCCCAGTGTTACACACACACCCCGTCCCCACCTGTACTGTACCCCAGTGTTACACACACACCCGTCCCCACCGTTACTGTACCCGTGTTACACACACACCCGTCCCCACCGTTACTGTACCCCAGTGTTACACACACACCCGTCCCCACCGTTACTGTACCCCAGTGTTACACACAGACCCGTCCCCACCGGTACTGTACCCGAGTGTTACACACACACCCGTCCCCACCGTTACTGTACCCCAGTGTTACACACACACCCGTCCCCACCTGTACTGTACCCCAGTGTTACACACATACCCGTCCCCACCGTTACTGTACCCCAGTGTTACACACACACCCGTCCCCACCTGTACTGTACCCCAGTGTTACACACACACCCGTCCCCACCGTTACTGTACCCCAGTGTTACACACACACACGTCCCCACCTGTACTGTACCCCAGTGTTACACACACCCGTCCCCACCGTTACTGTACCCAGTGTTACACACACACCCGTCCCCACCTGTACTGTACCCCAGTGTTACACACACACCCGTCCCCACCTGTACTGTACCCCAGTGTTACACACACACACGTCCCCACCTGTACTGTACCCCAGTGTTACACACACACCCGTCCCCACCTGTACTGTACCCCAGTGTTACACACACACACGTCCCCACCGTTACTGTACCCCAGTGTTACACACACACACGTCCCCACCGTTACTGTACCCCAGTGTTACACACACACACGTCCCCACCTGTACTGTACCCCAGTGTTACACACACACCCGTCCCCACCGTTACTGTACCCCAGTGTTACACACACACCCGTCCCCACCTGTACTGTACCCCAGTGTTACACACACACCCGTCCCCACCTGTACTGTACCCCAGTGTTACACACACACCCGTCCCCACCGGTACTGTACCCCAGTGTTACACACACACCCGTCCCCACCGTTACTGTACCCCAGTGTTACACACACACCCGTCCCCACCGTTACTGTACCCCAGTGTTACACACACACCCATCCCCACCGTTACTGTACCCCAGTGTTACACACACACCCGTCCCCACCTGTACTGTACCCCAGTGTTACACACACACCCGTCCCCACCGTTACTGTACCCCAGTGTTACACACACACCCGTCCCCACCTGTACTGTACCCCAGTGTTACACACACACCCGTCCCCACCGTTACTGTACCCCAGTGTTACACACACACCCGTCCCCACCGTTACTGTACCCCGGTGTTACACACACACCCGTCCCCACCGTTACTGTACCCCAGTGTTACACACACACCCGTCCCCACCGGTACTGTACCCCAGTGTTACACACACACCCGTCCCCACCTGTACTGTACCCCAGTGTTACACACACACCCATCCCCACCGTTACTGTACCCCAGTGTTACACACACACCCGTCCCCACCTGTACTGTACCCCAGTGTTACACACACACCCGTCCCCACCGTTACTGTACCCCAGTGTTACACACACACCCGTCCCCACCTGTACTGTACCCCAGTGTTACACACACACCCGTCCCCACCGTTACTGTACCCCAGTGTTACACACACACCCGTCCCCACCGTTACTGTACCCCGGTGTTACACACACACCCGTCCCCACCGTTACTGTACCCCAGTGTTACACACACACCCGTCCCCACCGGTACTGTACCCCAGTGTTACACACACACCCATCCCCACCGGTACTGTACCCCAGTGTTACACACACACCCGTCCCCACCGGTACTGTACCCCAGTGTTACACACACACCCGTCCCCACCTGTACTGTACCCCAGTGTTACACACACACCCGTCCCCACCGTTACTGTACCCCAGTGTTACACACACACCCGTCCCCACCTGTACTGTACCCCAGTGTTACACACACACACGTCCCCACCTGTACTGTACCCCAGTGTTAAACAGCGACAGATTAGTAAGGACGTCAAAGGTTACGGGGAAGAAGGCTGGAGAATGGGGGTTGAGAGGGAAGGATAGATCAGCCATGATTGAATGGCAGAGGTAGACTTGATGGGCCGAATGGCCCAATCCTGCTCCCCCGTGACTTGTGAACTCGTGCTGCCTGAGCCGCTGAGTTACTCCAGCACTTTGTGTCTTTTCTTCTTCTGGGGTTTTAATGCCCTGCCTTGCTTTCCCACCAGGCTAGGCTGGAGGAGGGCCTGTTACTTAGGCCGAGGGATGGTGGGACCAGGTGGCGGTAGAGTTGCTGCCTCACAGCGCCGGAGACCCGGGTTCCATCCCGACCACGGGCGCCGTCTGTGCGGAGTTTGTACGTTCCCCCCTGTGTGACCTGCCTGGGTTTTCTCCGAGACCTTCGGTTTTCCCCCCACGCTCCAAAGACGTGCGGGTCTTTAGGTTAATTGGCCTGGTTTCAACATCAATTATCCCTAGTGTGTGTAGGTAACGCAAAATGCCGGAGTAACTCAGCGGGTCAGGCAGCGTCTCTGGAGAGAAGGAATGGGTGACGTTTCGGGTCGAGACCCTTCTTCTTCAAGTGTGTGTGGGATAGTATCGGTGGGCGGCGTGGGCCGAAGATTATTAAGGCGTTGGACACTTTAGAGGCAGGAAACATGTTCCCGATGTGGGGGGAGTCCAGAACCAGGGGCCACACACAGTTTAAGAATAAGGGGTCGGCCATTTAGAACTGAGATGAGGAAAAACTTTTTCAGTCAGAGAGTTGTGAATCTGTGGAATTCTCTGCCTCAGAAGGCAGTGGAGGCCAATTCTCTGAATGCATTCAAGAGAGAGCTAGATAGAGCTCTTAAGGATAGCGGAGTCAGGGGGTACGGGGGGAGAAGGCAGGAACGGGGTACTGATTGAGAATGATCAGCCATGATCACATTGAATGGCGGCGCTGGCTCGAAGGGCCGAATGGCCTCCTCCTGCACCTATTGTCTGTTGTCTATTGTCTAAGGGCCTGTATCTAAAACAAACTAATCTAGAACTAAAACGAGGGGCCACAGTTTAAGAATAAGGGGTAGGCCATTTAGAACTGAGATGAGGAAAAACCGTTTTCGGGTAGGCCCTAATCTGAAGAAGGGTCTTGACCCGAAACGTCGCCCATTCCTTCTCTCCAGAGTGCGGTTCGGAATGAGTTACTCCATCTTTTTTTGGCGTCTTATCTTCGGTGTAAGGCGGTGTCTGCATTTGCTCCCTGCGCCAGTCTCTGTACCACTGTGGGTGTAAGGAGAATGCGCGGGCTTACAGCTGCACAAACGTTCCACTCTCTGCCAAACCAGCTCCACGGGCGTCTGGCGACAATGGCAGGAAACGCAGCAAAAGCTCGCGGGGGGAAGTCGAGTGTGGCTGACAATAGATAACAGACAATAGGTGCAGGAGGAGGCCTTTCGGCCCTTCGAGCCAGCACCGCCATTCAACCGTGATCGTGGCCGATCATCCACAATCAGTACCCCGTTCCTGCCCTCTCCCCTGACTCCGCTATCCCTATCTAGCTCTCTCTTGAATGCATTCAGAGAATTGGCCTCCACTGCCCTCTGAGGCAGAGAATTCCACAGATTCACAACTCTCTGACTGAAAAAGACTCCGTTCTTAATGGCCGACCCCTTATTCTTAAACTGTGTGTGGCCCCTGGTTCTGGACTCCCCCAACATCGGGAACATGTTTCCTGCCTCTAACGTGTCCAACCCCTTAATAATCTTATACGTTTCGATAAGATCCCCTCTCATCCTTCTAAATTCCAGTGTATACAAGCCTAGTCGCTCCAGTCTTTCAACATACGACAGTCCCGCCATTCCGGGAATTGACCTGGTGAACCTACGCTGCACGCCCTCAATAGCAAGAATATCCTTCCTCAAATTTGGAGACCAAAACTGCACACAGTACTCCAGGTGCGGTCTCACTAGGGCCCTGTACAACTGCAGAAGGACCTCTTTGCTCCTATACTCAACTCCTCTTGTTATGAAGGCCAACATTCCATTGGCTTTCTTCACTGCCTGCTGTACCTGCATGCTTCCTTTCAGTGACTGATGCACTGGGACACCCAGATCTCGTTGTACATCCCCTTTTCCTAACTTGACACCATTCAGATAATGGTTGGCGAGCACTTTAAATGACGCTGCCTTTGTGTGTGTGAGGGGGAGTGTGCGTTGCGGCTACCCTCAGTTTGGTTGCCCGTGTCCTGCCTGAAACCTGGGATGTAAATAGACTTGCGTTCGGTCCCCTTGAACGTGGGGGGGGGGGGGCTGATGGGGGGAGGGGTGGAATGAGTAAACACGGAGCGACAACGACAAACGCCAAAGGAGAAGGGAGACACGAAAACGCTGGAGTAACTCAGCGGGTCAGGCAGCATCTCGGGAGAGAAGGAACGGGTGACCTTTCTAGAATTTCTAGAGACACAGCGTGGAAACAGGCCCTTCGGCCCACCGTGTCCGCGCCGACCAGCGATCCCCGCACGCTAACACTATCCTGCACCCACTACGGACAATTTTCTTTTACATTTACCAAGCCGATTAACCTACAAACCTGCACATCTTTGGAGTGCGGGAGGATATTCGTGCTATGGAGGGCGTGCAGCGTAGGTTCACCAGGTTAATTCCCGGAATGGCGGGACTGTCGTATGTTGAAAGGCTGGAGCGACTGGGCTTGTATACACTGGAATTTAGAAGGATGAGGGGGGATCTTATCGAAACATATAAGATAATTAGGGGATTGGACACGTTAGAGGCAGGAAACATGTTCCCAATGTTGGGGGAGTCCAGAACAAGGGGCCACAGTCTAAGAATAAGGGGTAGGTCATTTAGAACGGAGATGAGGAAGAACGTTTTCAGTCAGAGAGTGGTGAAGGTGTGGAATTCTCTGCCTCAGAAGGCAGTGGAGGCCAGTTCGTTGGATGCTTTCAAGAGAGAGCTGGATAGAGATCTTAAGGATAGCGGAGTGAGGGGGTATGGGGAGAAGGCAGGAACGGGGTACTGATTGAGAGTGATCAGCCATGATCGCATTGAATGGCGGTGCTGGCTCGAAGGGCTGAATGGCCTCCTCCTGCGCCTACTGTCTATTGTCTATTGTCTATTGAAACCGGAGATCTCGGAGAAAACCCACGCGGGTCACGGGGAGAACGTACAAACTCCGTACAGACGGCGCCCGTAGTCGGGATCGGCACAGTAAACAGCTTCTGTTGCGTGCCTTCCACAATGTACAGAGACGTGATAAAGGGAATGACGTTTCGTGCGAGGTAAAGTCCGATCAAAGATAGTCCGAGGGTCTCCAATGAGGTCGGGACCGCTCTCTGGTTGGTGAGAGGACGGTTCAGTTGCCTGATAACAGCCGGGAAGAAACTGCCCCTGAATCTGGAGGTGTGCGTTTTCACACTTCTGTACCTCTTGCCCCGATGGGAGAGGGGGGGAGAGGGAGTGACCGGGGGGGTGAGACTGGTCCTTGATTGTGCTGCTGGCCTTGCCGAGGCAGCGTGAGGTGTGGATGGAGTCGGTGGAAGGGGAGGTTGGTTTGTTTGTGCGTGACGGTCTGGGCTGTGTCCACAATTCCCTGCGATTCCTTGCAGTCTTAGACGGAGCTGTTCCCAAACTTACCAGGGGCGGTCACGGTGGCGCGGCGGTAGATTCGCTGCCTTGCAGCGCTCCCAACGCCCGAGACCCGGGTTCGATCCCGGCTGCGGGCGCTGTACTGCACGGAGTTTGTACGTTCTCCCCGTGACCTGTGTGGGTTTTCTCCGAGATCTTCGGTTTCCTCCCACGCTCCAAAGACGCGCAGGTTTGTCCGTTAATTGGCTTGGCGTATTTTAATTGGCTTGGTACAATTGTGGGGTAGTGTTCGTGCGCGGGGATCGCTGGCCGGCGCGGGCCCGGTGGGCCGAAGGGCCTGTTTCCCGCGCTGCATCTCGAAACTACTCGAGTCATAGATTGACACAGTGTGGAAACAGGCCCAACTCGCCCACACCGGTCAACAATGTCCCAGGTACACTAGTCCCACTTGCCCGCGTTTGGCCCGTATCCCTCCAAACCCGTCCCATCCATGCGCCTGCCCAACTGTTTCTTAAACGATAGGATAGTCAATCTAGTTAGATCTGGTGAAAGGCCTCCTCCATAGTGTCTCATCCATATATCTTTGGGGCAAGGTCAACGTGGGTCAGATTCTGTACAATATATAAGTAGTATAAGAAGATAACTGCAGACGCTGGTACAAATCGAAGGTATTTATTCACAAAATGCTGGAGTAACTCAGCAGGTCGGGCAGCATCTCAGGAGAGAAGGAATGGGCGACGTTTCGGGTCGAGACCCTTCTTCAGACTGATGTCAGGGGGGCGGGACAAAGGAAGGATATAGGTGGAGACGGGAGGATAGAGGGAGATCTGGGAAGGAGGAGGGGAAGAGAGGGACAGAGGAACTATCTAAAGTTAGAGAAGTCGATGTTCATACCGCTGGGCTGCCCAGGCGAAATATGAGGTGCTGTTCCTCCAATTTGCGGAGGGCCTCACTATGGTACTGGAGGAGGCCCATGACAGAAAGGTCAGACTGGGACTGGGAGGGGGAGTTGAAGTGCTCGGCCACCGGGAGATCACGTACGAAGCCCTCCGTTTCTTCCTCGACCGAAGAACCAGCCGATCCCCATCGACCAACACTCTCCTCCGCCTAGCAGAGCTGGTTCTTACCCTCAACAACGTCTCCTTTCACCCCTCCCCATTCCTCCAAACCTGAGGCGTAGCTACGGGCCCTAGCTACGCCTGCCTCTTTGTCGGGTACTTCGAACAATCCCTGTACACTGGCCCCATCCCCGAACTCTACCTCCGCTGCATCGACGACTGCATTGGTGCTACCTCTTGCACCCATGCAGAACTCACTGACTTCACACACTTCACCTCCAATTTCCATCCCGCCCTTAAATGTTGGGGGAGTCCAGAACCAGGGGTCACAGCTTAAGGATAAGGGGGAAGTCTTTTAGGACCGAGATGAGAAAACATTTCTTCACACAGAGAGTGGTGAGTCTGTGGAATTCTCTGCCACAGAAGGTAGTTGAGGCCAGTTCATTGGCTATATTTAAGAGGGAGTTAGATGTGGCCCTTGTGGCTAAAGGGATCAGGGGGTATGGAGAGAAGGCAGGTACAGGCTACTGAGCTGGATGATCAGCCATGATCATATTGAATGGCAGTGCAGGCTCGAAGGGCCGAATGGCCTACTCCTGCACCTATTTTCTATGTTTCTATGTTTCTATACCTGGACCATCTCCCTCCCGTTTCTGGACCTCACCATCTCCATCACAGGAGACAGGCTAGTGACGGACAGCATCGGTCTGAAGAAGGGCCTCGACCCGAAACGTCACAAGTTCCTTCCCTCCCGAGATGCTGCCTGACCCGCTGAGTTACTCCGGCATTTTGTGGAGAAACGCCTTCGATTTGTACCAGCATCTGCAGTTATTTTCTTATACTTCGTGTACAGTGCCCCTATCATTAAACACACTCAAGGCAAGGCCCAGGCATGGGTTAGACACATGTCCCTCTACAATGTTCCCGTCCCACTGTGTAACTTCCTGCTCACCAGGGTAAGCCTTCAAAGA
>NC_135986.1:22332274-22345079 GCF_053455715.1 Rhinoraja longicauda | reverse complement strand
TTCTCCCCATATCCCTTGATTCCACTAGCCCCTAGAGCTCTATCTAACTCTCTCTTAAATCCATCCAGTGAATTGGCCTCCACTGCCCTCTGTGGCAGAGAATTCCACAAATCTTGACCCATTCCTTCTCTCCAGAGATGCCACCTGTCCCGCTGAGTTACTCCAAGCTTTTTGTGTTGATATCCTGATTAAACTGAGTGGTTCGACTTAGAATAACCTTCACACGGAATAAACAGCGACTCTGTGGCATGTGGATTTGTGGAATTAATTCTCTGCCACAGAAGGCAGTGGAGGCCGATTCACTGGATGGATTTAAGAGAGAGTTAGATAGAGCTCTAGGGGCTAGTGGAATCAAGGGAGAATCTCCTGAGATGCTGCCTGACCCGCTGAGCAAAGAGGTCCTTCTGCAGTTGTACAGGGCTCTAGTGAGACCGCACCTGGAATACTATGTGCAGTTTTGGTCTCCAAATTTGAGGAAGGATATTCTTGCTATTGAGGGCGTACAGCGTAGGTTTACTAGGTTAATTCCCGGAATGGCAGGACTATCATATGTTGAAAGACTGGAGCGACTAGGCTTGTATACACTGGAATTTAGAAGGATGAGAGGAGATCTTATCGAAACGTATAAGATTATTAAGAGGTTGGACACGTTAGAGGCAGGAAACATGTTCCCAATGTTGGGGGAGTCCAGAACCAGGGGCCACACAGTTTAAGAATAAGGGGTCGGCCATTTAGAACAGAGATGAGGAAAAACTTTTTCAGTCAGAGAGTTGTGAATCTGTGGAATTCTCTGCCTCAGAAGGCAGTGGAGGGCCAATTCTCTGAATGCATTCAAGAGAGAGCTGGATAGAGCTCTTAAGGATAGCGGAGTCAGGGGGTACGGGGAGAAGGCAGGAACGGGGTAGTGATTGAGAATGATCAGCCATGATCACATCGAATGGCGGTGCTGGCTCGAAGGGCCGAATGGCCTCCTCCTGCACCTATTGTCTATTGTCTATTGTCTAATACATGATTACAGTCGAGTCATTTGCAGTGTACATACACACTGTACAGACGAGCGTGGGTTTTCTCCAGATTCCCCCCTAACTCCAAAGACGCACAGTGTTTGTAGGTCAATTGGCTTCGGTAAAATTGTAAACAGTCCCCAGTGTGTGTACAATAGTGCTAGTGTGGCTGGTCGGAGTGGACTCGGTGTGCCGAAGGACTTTTCTCGTCACTGTATCAGTCAGTATCTGTTGCACAACGGTTCTGAAAAGATCTACGAGGATGTTGCCAGGACTAGAGGGTGTGAGCTACAGGGAGAGGTTGAGCAGGCTGGGTCCTCTATTCCATGGAGCGCAGGAGGATGAGGGGAGATCTTACAGAGGTGTACAAAATCACGAGAGGAATAGATCGGGTAGACGCGCAGAGTCTCTTGCCCAGAGTAGGGGAATCGAGGACCAGAGGACACAGGTTCAAGGTGAAGGGGAAAAGATTTGCAGACAATAGACAATAGGTGCAGGAGGAGGCCATTCGGAAGGTCACGGGGAGAACGTACAAACTCCGTACAGACGGCGCCCGTAGTCGGATTGAACCCGGGTCTCCGGCGCTGCATTCGCTGTAAGGCGGCAACTCTACCGCTGTCAGAGAGAGTTAAATAGAGCTCTAAAGGATAGCGGAGTCAGGGGATATGGGAAGAAGGCAGGACGGGGGTACTGATTGTGGATGGTCAGCCATGATCCACATTGAATGGTGGTGCTAGCTTGAAGGGCCGAATGGCCTCCTCCTGCACCAATTGTCGATTGTCTACTGTCTATTTATAGACAATAGACAATAGGTGCAGGAGGAGGCCATTCGGCCCTTCGAGCCTGTACGCACCGCCATTCAATGTGATCATGGCTGATCATCCCAATTCCTCTCAAGAATTTTATGCACAATTTTATCAAAATATTTTCCTGCTCGGTTGCAGCAGTTTATGTATTAATTTCAAGAGGAGATTAAAAAAATCCAGAACTCAATGGCGATGCGAGTTTTCTGAATGAAATCAATCTGCGCCATTTAGTTATTCAGTGAGTTTACTCGAAAACCAAGAGCCCCGCAGTTTTACAATTAGTTCTTTTGTACTCAAAATTGAAAAGTCCTTGTTAGTCAGAACACATGGTGCCCCGCACTGCCTAGTTTAGTTTTAGTTTCCTTGAGAGATTCAGCGAGGAAACAGGCCCTTCGGCCCACCGGGGCCCGTGCCGACCGGCCATCCCCGCGCTCCAAAGATCCGGGTTCGATCCTGACCTTGGGGTGCCTGTCTGCACGGAGTTTGCACGTTCTCCCTTGCGACTGCGTGGTTTTCTTCGGGTGCTCCGGTTTCCTCCCACACTCCAAAGATGCGCAGGTTTGCCCGGACACTGTAGGCCCCTGACACTGTAGGCCCTGACACTGTAGGCCCCGACACTGTAGGCCCGGACAGTGTAGACCCGGACACTGTAGGCCCGGACACTGTAGGCCCCGACACTGTAGGCCCCGACACTGTAGGCCCGGACAGTGTAGACCCGGACGGTGTAGACCCCGACTGTAGGCCTGGACACCGTAGGCCCGGGACACTGTAGGCCCGGACACTGTAGGCCTGGACACTGTAGGCCCCGACACTGTAGGCCGGACAGTGTAGGCCCCGACTGTAGGCCCAGACACTGTAGGTCCGGACAGTGTAGGCCCTGACACTGGTAGGCCCTGAGGCTGCAGGCCCCGACACTGTAGGCCCCGACACTGTAGGCCGGACATTGTAGGCTCGGACACTGTAGGCCCGGACACTGTAGGCCCAGGACACTGTAGGCCCCGACACTGTAGGCCCGGACATTGTAGGCTCGGACACTGTAGGCCCGGACACTGTAGGCCCAGGACACTGTAGGCCCCGACACTGTAGGGCCCGGACACTGTGGACCCGGACACTGTAGACCCAGACACTGTAGGCCCGGACACTGTAGGCCCGGACACTGTAGGCCCGGACACTGTAGGCCTGGACACTGTAGGCCCAGAACAGTTCATCAATCAACAGCCAGCTCAATCATTTTCTTCTCACGCCATTCTTTTCCTCTGTGTTTAGTTTAGTTTAGAGATACAGCGTGGAAACAGGCCCTTCGGCCCACCGAGTCCGCACCGACCAGCGATCCCCGCACACTAACACTATCCTACACCCACACACACACACACACACACACACACACACACACACACACACACACACTGGGGACAATTTACAATTTTTACCAATTAACCTTCAAACCTGTATGTCTTTGGAGTGTGGGAGGAAACCGGAGCACCCGGAGAAAACCCACGCAGGTCACGGGGAGAACGTACAAACTCCGAACAGACAAGCGCCCTTAGTCGGGATCGAACCCGGGTCTCTGGCGCTGTGAGGCAGCGGTTCTACCCGCTGCGCCTCCATTTTGCTGAAATCCTCCTGTTGCTTCAACCTGTTAAGTTTACACTATTCTGAAGTTCAGAGGTTAAAGGCCCCCTCTGAGTCAACAGAGAGAAAATAGGTGCAGGAAGCAGGCCATTCGGCCCTTCGAGTCAGCACCAGCACGTGGACTGAAACGTGTGGGAAGGGCGGTCACGGTGGCGCGGCGGTAGAGTTGCTGCTTTACAGCGAATGCAGCGCCGGAGACTCAGGTTCGATCCTGACTACGGGCGCCGTCTGTACGGAGTTTGTACGTTCTCCCTTGCGACTGCGTGGGTTTTCTCCGAGATCTTCGGTTTCCTCCCACACTCCAAAGACGTGCAGGTTTGTAGGTTAATTGGCTGGGTATAAATGTAAAAATTGTCCCTAGTGGGTGTAGGATGGTGTTAGTGTGCGGGGATCGCTGGTCGGCGCGGACCCGATGGGCCGAAGGGCCCCGTTTCCACGCTGTATCTCTGAAACTAAACTGCGGATGCTGATTTACATCGAAGGTGGACACAGAATGCCGGAGTAACTCAGCGGGACGGGCAGCATCTCTGGAGAGAAGGAACGGGCGACGTTTACGGGTCGAGACCCTGCTCCACATTTGCCTGCAGCACAGGCCCGATGGGCTGAACGGCCTGTGGCACGGGAGATTTTATTTTGGCGTGAGTAGTAGACCACAAAATAACTCGCATAGTTGAGGTTGAAAGTGCCCATTGAAGGTGGCAACGTGACCTTGCCAACATGCCCACACTTGCAGACCGCCCACCTCGGCTCATCTGGAAGAATGCAGGGAAGCCAGGCCGAGAACTTTAGTCTCCGTTTCTTTAGTTCCTTCGGGAGACGCACAGCGCGAAAACAGGCCCCTTCGGCCGCCGCGCCGACCAGCGATCCCCGCACACCAACGCTTGCCCATGACACCAACCAGGGACAATTTGCGCTTACCGCCCAGCCAGTCAACGTAGAAACCTGCACGGCTTCGGAGTGTGGGAGGAAACCAGAGGCCTTTGCACAGGGGGGCCAGGATTGGGTCAGTGGGCACGGGGCCAAGGAAGGATTGTTCGGCTTAAAGGGAAAGAGAGGGGAGGGGGGGAGGGAGAGGTTTATCTGATACCTGTTCAGGAAAGAGTTTTGGACAATAGACAATAGACAATAGGTGCAGGAGGAGGCCATTCGGCCCTTCGAGCCAGCACCGCCATTCAATGTGATCATGGCTGATCATTCTCAATCAGTACCCCGTTCCTGCCTTCTCCCCCTGACTCCGCTATCCTTAAGAGCTCTATCTAGCTCTCTCTTGAATGCATTCAGAGAATTGGCCTCCACTGCCTTCTGGGGCAGAGAATACCACAGATTCACAACTCTCTGACTGAAAAAGGTTTTCCTCATCTCCGTTCGAAATGGCCGACCCCTTATTCTTAAACTGTGTGGCCCCTGGTTCGGGACTCCCCCAACATTGGGAACATGTTTCCTGCCTCTAACGTGTCCAACCCCTTAATAATCTTATACGTTTCGATAAGATCCCCTCTCATCCTTCTAAATTCCAGTGTATACAAGCCCAGTCGCTCCTCATCTCAGTTCTAAATGGCCGACCCCTTATTCTTAAACCTGGTTTGCACCGAAGATAAGTTGATAAGTGACGGGAGCAGAATTAGGCCATTCGGCCCGTCGAGTCTACTCCGCCATTCCATCACGGCTGATCTATCTCACCCTCCTAACCCCCATTCTCCCGCCTTCTCCCCGTAATCCCTGACACGGCGGGGACGGTCAGCGTCTCTGGAGAGAAGGAGTAGGTCGAGACTGAGAGTTGGGGGAGAGGGAGTCTAGAGGTATGGAGGGGCAAGATGTGAAAAGGAGAGATCAAAGGGGAGCGAATGGGCTTTTATACACTGGAATTTAGAAGGATGAGAGGGGATCTTATCGAAACGTATAAGATTATTAAGGGGTTGGACACGTTAGAGGCAGGAAACATGTTCCCAATGTTGGGGGAGTCCAGAACAAGGGGCCACAGTTGTGAAAAGATGTGAAAAGGAGAGATCAAAGAGGGCGAAGCTTCAGGGAAAATCAGAAGTGATAGAGGAGTAGAATTAGGCCATTCGGCCCATCAAGTCCATTCCGCCATTCAATCATGGCTGATCTATCTCTCCCTCCTAACCCCATTCCCCTGCCTTCCCCCATTAGCTGAGGGGAAGTTGACAAGGAGACACCGAAGCTGGGTCTGGACTACACTGTCTGGAGCTACACAGGCCTACACTGTCTGGAGCTACACAGGCCTACACTGTCTGGAGCTACACAGGCCTACACTGTCTGGAGCTACACAGGCCTACACTGTCTGGAGCTAAAATGTCAGAAACCTAGAGTGTCGGGACCTAAAGTGTCGATATCTACAGCATCGGGGCCTACAGCATCGGGGGCCTACAGTGTCGGGGCCTACAGTGTCCGGGCCTACAGTGTCGGGGCCTACAGCATCTGGGCCTACAATGTCCGGGCGTACAGCGTCCGGGCCTACAGTGTCCGGGCCTACAGTGTCGGGGCTACAGCGTCCGGGCCTACAGCATCCCCCGGGCCTAATACGGGACAAGGGCGGTCCCATACTGGACAAACCAATTTTGCCCAAAATACGGGATGTCCCGGTTAACACGGGACAGTTGGCAACCCTAGTCTCGACCCAAATCGTCACCCATTCCTTCACTCCAGAGATGGTGCCTGACCCGCTGAGTTATCCAGCAATTTGTCTTTGTCCTTTTGTTCATTCTGAGCTCCTTAAAGGAGACTGTTTAAAACCAAGTGCTTCCCTCCCACCTAATCACGCCAATCCCACGCTGGGTTTCTTAGCCACTCCTCAACCTAAGCCTCTTCCCTTGAGTTTAGTTCAGTTTAGTTTACTGTCACTTGACAGGAGGTAGAGCAAAAAGCTTTTGTTGCGCGGGTAAGCATGCAGGTACAGCAGGCAGCGAAGAAAGCCAATGGAATGTTGGCCGTCATAACAAGAGGAGTTGAGTATAGGAGCAAAGAGGTCCTTCTGCAGTTGTACAGGGCCCTAGTGAGACCGCACCTGGTGTGCAGTTGTGGTCTCCAAATTTGAGGAAGGATATTCTTGCTATTGAGGGCGTGCAGCGTAGGTTTACCAGGTTAATTCCCGGAATGGCGGGACTATCGTATGTTGAAAGACTGGAGCGACTAGGCTTGTATACGCTGGAATTTAGAAGGATGTGAGGGGATCTTATCGAAACATATAAGATTATTAAGGGGTTGGACACGTTAGAGGCAGGAAACATGTTCCCAATGTTGGGGGAGTCCAGAACCAGGGGCCACACACAGTTTAAGAATAAGGGGTCGGCCATTTAGAACGGAGATGAGGAAAAACTTTTTCAGTCAGAGAGTTGTGAATCTGTGGAATTCTCTGCCTCAGAAGGCAGTGGAGGCCAATTCTCCGAATGCATTCAAGAGAGAGCTGGATAGAGCTCTTAAGGATAGCGGAGTCAGGGGGTATGGGGAGAAGGCAGGAACGGGGCACTGATTGAGAATGATCAGCCATGATCACATTGAATGGCGGTGCTGGCTCGAAGGGCCGAATGGCCTCCTCCTGCACCTATTGTCTATTGTCTATTGATGCTGCAGAGAAACAAGCCTTCTGACAAGCATGGGCTGTTCGTTTTTCACCGATTCTCCCCCCCCCCCACCCCCTCCCTAAACCCATGTTTGTTTTCCCACGTTCCCAAACAACTCCTCCCCAGATCCGACCGCTCACCTACATATTCAGGGAAATTTACGGCCGGCCAGTTAAAGCATCGCTTCACGCATTTTTGCGGACGTGGGCAGAAACCAGAGAGCCCTGGGGAAACCCACACGGCTCACAGGGAGAACATGAAGGACCATTCTTGTACGTAGCGCAGCCAAGGGTCATTTAGTTTACGAACAAAAAAAAATCCTTGAGACGTTCTCTCTCCGATCAACGCATCACCACTCCCTGGAACAGAGTTGAGGAAGAACTCTTTCACAAAAGGGAGTTTGCGAACCTGTGGAATCAATTCTCTGCCTCGGAAGGCAGCTGAGGCCAATTCTCTGGATGCTTTCGAGAGAGGGTTAGACAGAGCTCTTAAAGCTGGCGGAGTCAGGGGGTGCGGGGAGAGAAGGCAGGAACTGATTGTGGAGAGACATAAAATGGTGGAGTAACTCAGCGGGTCAGGCGGCATCTCAGGGGAGAAGGAATGGGTGACGTTTTCGGGTCAGACTGAAGAAGGGTCTCGACCCGAAACGTCACCCATTCCTTCTCCCCTGAGATGCTGCCTGACCCGCTGAGTTACTCCAGCATTTTGTGTCTACCTTCGATTTAAACCAGCATTTGCAGGGTTTTTTTTCCTATTGATTGTGGATGATCAACCATGATCACAGTGAATGATGGTGCTGGCTCGAAAGGCCGAATGGCCTACTCCTGCACCTATTTTCTATTGTTATTATAATCCAAAGGTCTTAAAAGCACAACCTACACTATCCGGGCCTACAGCAGCCCCCGGGCCTACAGTGTCCAGGGCTACACTGTCCGGGCCTACACTGTAGTAGGGTGAAGACTATTCCATGCTTTAACTGTGTGAGGGGAGAATTAATTGCTGTACACATCTGTCTTGGTAGCTGGTATCTCAAATTGAATCGAATGCCCTCATCTGCTCCTGATAAGTTTGGGTTTGGTGTAGATTTGGTCATCTATGTCAAGCTGACCATTTACGTCTGTCTTGGAGAGCGTTCCACCCCAAAGAATTTAGAAGTTCGGTAACATTCGCTTCTCTCTCATAGATTTAGAGGTACAGCGCAGAAACAGGCCCTTCGGCCCACCGGGTCCGCGCCGACCAGCGATCCCCGCACACTAACACCATCCTACACCCACTGGGGACAATTTTTACATTTGCCCAGCCAATTAACCTACAAACCCCGCACGTCTTTGGAGCGCGGGAGGAAACCGAAGATCTCGGAGAAAACCCGCGCAGGTCACGGGGAGAACGTACAAACTCCGTACAGACGGCGCCCGTAGTCGGGATGGAACCCGGGTCTCCGGCGCTGCATTCGCTGTAAGGCGGCAACTCTACCGCCGCGCCACCGTGACCGTATTTGTAAACAAAACGAGCCCCCTGTCTCTGGACACGTTCGATGGAAGAAATGTTTTCATTTGTGTATGGATCTCGTGCTTTGCAACTGCGTAGTCCAAATGCAGTCTAACAAAGGCAAAGTATAGCCTCTCCTTGATAGAGGTTGAACAATGCTAAAAGTTGCGTCTCAGATAATCCAGGACACCTGTTGCTTTCATAGAAACATAGAAACATAGAAAATAGGTGCAGGAGTAGGCCATTCGGCCCTTCGAGCCTGTACGCACCGCCATTCAATATGATCATGGCTGATCATCCAACTCAGTATCCTGTACCTGCCTTCTCTCCATACCCCCTGATCCCTTTAGCCACAAGGGCCACATCTAACTCCCTCTTACATATAGCCAATGAACTGGCCTCAACTACCTTCTGTGGCAGAGAATTCCACAGACTCACCACTCTCTGTGTGAAAAAAAACTTTCTCATCTCGGTCCTAAAAGACTTCCACCTTATCCTTAAACTGTGACCCCTTGTTCTGGACTCCCCCAACATCGGGAACAATCTTCCCGCATCTAGCCTGTCCAACCCCTTAAGAATTTTGTAAGTCTCTATAAGATCCCCCCTCAATCTTCTAAATCCCAGCGAGTACAAGCCGAGTCTATCCAGTCTTTCTTCATATGAAAGTCCTGCCATCCCAGGAATCAATCTGGTGAACCTTCTCTGTACTCCCTCTATGGCAAGAATGTCTTACCTCAGATTAGGAGACCAAAACTGTACGCAATACTCCAGGTGTGGTCTCACCAATGCCCTGTACAACTGCAGCAGAACCTCCCTGCTCCTATACTCAAATCCCCACGCTATGAATGCCAACATACCATTCGCTTTCTTCACTGCCTGTTGCACCTGCATGCCTACTTTCAATGACTGGTGTACCACGACACCCAGGTCTCGTTGCATCTCCCCTTCTCCTAATCGGCCACCATTCAGGTAATAGTCTGCTTTCCTGTTCTTGCCACCAAAGTGGATAACCTCACATTTATCCACATTATACTGCATCTGCCATGCATTTGCATGATGAGTCTGGCTGTTCAAGTAACCCTTGCTGGGCCTCACTCTGACAGTGGAGAAGGCCCAGGACAGAAAGATCAGATTGGCCCTTCTTGGTGAGCCATTAAATTGAAGAGATGTGGTTGAGAGCTGGGATTTTGATTTAACCTCAAGCCCGGTTTTAACCAGCACGATCAAGTCTTCCTCTGTGCGTTGCGCGTCCACAATTAACCACCGCTAAACATACCAATCCAACACATGTATCTTTAAGATATCTGCCTAAAACTAAAAGCGTGCATCGCGGGACAAACGTTCCCAGTGTTGGGGGAGTCCAGAACCCAGGGGCCACACACACAGTCGAAGAATAAAGGGGAGGCCATTTAAAACTGAGGTGAGCAGAAACCTTTTTCACCCAGAGAGTTGTGAATTAATTTGTAGAATTAATTCCCTGCCACAGAGGGCAGTGGAGGCCGATTCGCTGGATGAATGTAAAAGAGATAAGATACACTCAGACAAGATCAGTCAGATCAGTCCGAAGAAGGGTCTCGGCCCGAAATGTCACCCATTCCTTCTCTCCCGAGAAGGGAAGATTGGAAAGACCGGGGCTTGTATTCACCGGAGTTTAGAAGGATGAGAGGGCGATCTTATAGAGACGCATAAAATCATAAAAAGGACTGGACAAGCTAGATGCAGGAAAAATGTTCCCAATGTTGGGGGAGTCCAGAACCAGGGGCCACACACACAGTCTAAGAATAAAGGGGAGGCCATTTAAAACTGAGGTGAGGAAAAACTTTTTCACCCAGAGAATTTGTGAATTTGTGGAATTCTCTGCCACAGAGGGCAGTGGAGGCCGATTCACTGGATGGATTTAAAAGAGAGTTAGATAGAGCTCTAGGGGCTAGCGGAATCAGGGGATATGGGGAGAAGGCAGGCACGGGTTACTGATTGTGGATGATCAGCCACGATCACGATGAATGGCGGCGCTGGCTCGAAGGGCAAAATGGCCTCCTCCTGCACCTGTTTTCGATGCTTCTATGTTTCCGTATCACACTGCTGTTTCAGCTGCGTCCGGTGTCAACAGTTCCTCTGGTGCAAAAGTGACCACACTTTTGCACATCATGGACTGCACTGCGCTTGAAGTATTCCAAGAAAGTTAAGAGTCAGAGAATCAGAGAGAGATGCAGTATCAAGAAGCATTGAGCACAGAGCTGGACTCAGCGGGTCAGTGTGGCAGTCCCAAAAGCTATTAGACAATAGACAATAGGTGCAGGAGGAGGCCATTCGGCCCTTCGAGCCTGTACGCACCGCCATTCAATGTGATCATGGCTGATCATTCTCGATCAGTACCCCATTCCTGCCTTCTCCCCATACCCCCTGACTCCGCTAGCCTTAAGAGCTCTATATTGAAGGTGTACGATTTATCAACACATTAAAGTAGTTCACGAATCTTCTTGTGTTTTTATGACTGTTGGCAGACCAATTTACCATCTGGGATAAATAAACTTCTATCGTGTCGTACCGTGCCGCCCCGAAACATCACCTATCCATGTCCTCCAGAGATGCTGCCTGACCCGCTGAGTTACTCCAGCACTTTGCGTGCTTTTTGTGTAAACCGGCACCTGCAGTTCCTTGTTTCTCTGCTCTGTCTGAACCAGGGGGGTCGCACAGTTTAAGAATTGAGGGCGTGCAGCGTAGGTTCACCAGGTTAAACCCCGGGATGGCGGGACTGTCATACGTTGAAAGACTGGAGCGACTAGGCTTGTATACACTGGAATTTAGAAGGATGAGAGGGGATCTTATCGAAACGTATAAAATTATTAAGGGGTTGGACACGTTAGAGGCAGGAAACACGTTCCCAATGTTGGGGGAGTCCAGAACAAGGGGCCACACAGTTTAAGAATAAGGGGTAGGCCATTTAGAACGGAGATGAGGAAAAACTTTTTCAGTCAGAGAGTTGTGAATCTGTGGAATTCTCTGCCTCAGAAGGCAGTGGAGGCCGATTCTCTGAATGCATTCAAGAGAGAGCTAGATAGAGCTCTTAAGGATAGCGGAGTCAGGAGGTATGGGGAGAAGGCAGGAACGGGGTACTGCCACTGTGATCATGGCTGATCATCCACAATCAGTACCCCGTTCCTGCCTTCTCCCCATACCCCCTGACTCCGCTATCCTTAAGAGCTCTATCCAGCTCTCTCTTGAATGCATTCAGAGAATTGGCCTCCACTGCCTTCTGAGGCAGAGAATTCCACAGATTCACAACTCTCTGACTGAAAAAGTTTTTCCTCATCTCCGTTCTAAACAAAGATACTAGAGGAGCAAGATGGACCACTCCATTGAAACCGCCTGTACTGAAGTGTAGTACGCAAAGGAGCGTAATGCCTCTCGCGGTGTAATCAGTGTTTTGGGGGAACAGTGTGTGTGATGATACCATTAAAACGCAGAATATATCTCATCTATCAATTCACAGATTGTTGTTATTTTTCTTTTTAAATGTTTCTGCAAGTTTCTGCCTACTAAAATGGCCACCGAGACCTACTACGGTTTTTAGGGTCGAGTGGTCTATCTTGTTCCTCTAGTATCTTTGGTTCTAAATGGCCTACCCCTTATTCTTAAACTGTGGCCCCTGGTTCTGGACTCCCCCCACATCGGGAACATGTTTCCTGCCTCTAACGTGTCCAATCCCTTAATAATCTTACGTGTTTCAATAAGATCCCCTCTCATCCTTCTAAATACCAGCGTACACAAGCCCAGCCGCTCCAGTCTTTCAACGTACGACAGTCCCGCCATCCTGGGGTTTAACCTGGCGAACCTACGCTGCATGACCTCAATAGCAAGCAAGAGTAGTCCTTCCTCAAATTTGGACCCTTCTTCAACACGGAACAGGGAGCGGTGGAGGTTGAATAGCAGAGACGCATAAAACGGAGAAGCAATCGAGACCTGGGACCAAAAAACAAACTGCTGGTGGAACTCAGCAGGTCACGCGGCCTGCAGCAATTTAACGGAGGAGGGGTGAGGAGTATAAAGGAGGACTTATTGCACTGAGAGGTTAAAGTAAGCAAAGTTAAAAATGGGCGTCACGGTGGCGCAGCGGTAGAGTTGCTGCCTCACAGCGTAGGAGGCCCGGGTTCGATCCCGAACACGGGATTAAAAGTACCATTAGCAAATTTGCAGATGATACAAAGCTGGGTGAACTGTGAGGAAGATGCTATGAGGTTGCAGGGTTACTTGGACAGGTTGTGTGAGTGGGCGGATGCATGGCAGATGCAGT
>NC_135986.1:22317274-22327274 GCF_053455715.1 Rhinoraja longicauda | reverse complement strand
AACTGAATGCATTTTTTGATAATTAAATTAAAAGAGATCCGGGTTCGATCCCGACCTGGGACGCTATCTTCACGAGGGCTCGCGTCTCGTCTTCCCCGTGACCCCCGCGGGTTTTCTCCGGGCGTTCCGGTTTCCTCCCACGCTCCAAAGATGAGCAGGGTTCATTGGCTTCCCCAAATTGCCCACTGTTGCCCGTCGTCTGAAACTGAGATAACGTAGAACTTGGCGGACCGCTGGGTCGGCGCGGACCCGGTGGGCCGAAGGGCCTGTTTCCGCGCTGTATCTCTAAACTAAACTCAAACTAAATTAAAAATGTGTGGAGGGTTGCAGGGAGGTGAGTGGATCGACGGTGGTGGGATCTAGACAATAGACAATAGGTGCAGGCCCTTCGAGCCTGTACGCACCGCCATTCAATGTGATCATGGCTGATCATTCTCAATCAGTACCCCGTTCCTGCCTTCTCCCCATACCCCCTGACTCCGCTATCCTTAAGAGCTCTATCCAGCTCTCTCTTGAATGCATCCAGAGAATTGGCCTCCACTGCCTTCTGAGGCAGAGAATTCCACAGATTCACAACTCTCCGACTGAAAAAGTTTTTTCCTCATCTCCGTTCTAAATGGCCGACCCCTTATGCGCGGCTGGAACTAGGGGTGCCAACTATCTAGCTCCCGAATACGGTACGAGGTGACGTGACCTCACCCAGCCATCGGCCGCGTGCTCCCGCTCCACCAATGGCGGCCGCCCGGGCCGGGAGGCGGGTTTAGTTTAGTTTAGTTTAGAGATACAACGCGGAAACAGGCCCCTTCGGCCCACCGGGTCCGCGCCGACCAGCGATCCCCGCACACTAACACTATCCTACACACACTAGGGACAATGTTTTACATTTATACCAAGCCGATTAACTTGCAAAGCTTGTACGTCTTTGGAGCTATTGAGGGCGTGCAGCGTACGTTCACCAGGTTAATTCCCGGAATGGCGAGACTGTCGTATGTTGAAAGACTGGAGCAACTAGGCTTGTATACACTGGAATTTAGAAGGATGAGAGGGGATCTTATCGAAACGTATAAGATTATTAAGGGGTTGGACACGTTAGAGGCAGGAAACATGTTCCCAATGTTGGGGGAGTCCAGAACCAGGGGCCACACAGTTTAAGAATAAGGGGTCGGCCATTTAGAACAGAGATGAGGAAAAACTTTTTTCACTCAGAGAGTTGTGAATCTGTGGAATTCTCTGCCTCAGAAGGCAGTGGAGGCCAATTCTCTGAATGCATTCAAGAGAGAGCTGGATAGAGCTCTTAAGGATAGCGGAGTCAGGGGGTATGGGGAGAAGGCAGGAATGGGGTACTGATTGAGAATGATCAGCCATGATCACGTTGAATGGCGGTGCTGGCTCGAAGGGCCGAATGGCCTCCTCCTGCACCTATTGTCTATTGGAGCGCGGAGGAAACCGAAGATCTCGGAGAAAACCCACGCAGATCACGGGGAGAACGTACAGCGTCTGGGCCTTCAGTGGTCCGGGCCTACAGCGCCGTCTGGGCCTAATACGGGGCCCGTACAAACTCCGTACAGACAAGCACCGGTAGTCGGGATGGAACCCGGGTTCCCGGCGCTGCGTTCGCTGTAAGGCGGCAACTCTACCGCTGCGCCACCGTGACCGCCCCTGCGCTCTACTTGGGCGCTCTCCGTATCTCCATCGGTCGGCCTCCCCGCTCCGCCGGCCCCCAGGTCCCCCCCCTTGCTGCCCTTTTGAACCTCTAGGTTTTTTTGTGGCGTGCTGTGCTGGGTACAAGCCAGGCACCTCCTGGAAACTCCCGGGCAGCCGAACGAACAACACCGGTGTGTTTATCTGTTTTCCAAGGAGCTGTTTGCGTGGGCGTCTTGTTAAAAATCCCCCCGCCGAGCACAGGAAGCCCCTTCAGGCTGTCGAGGAGCGACGGGGGGGTGGGGGGGGAAAGCACAGGGCAGGGCTGAACGGAGATCTTTGTACATCAGCCCTGCGTGATAGAAAACAGGAATCTGGGATCCCACAGAAGGGTCAGAAATAGCCCGTGTCCCGTGCGAGGACAGTGGGTAATTTGTGCAAGGTAAATAGCAGGCCCAGGAAACAGCAGGACTATTTGAGGGTGTTGCCAGGCTGCGGAGAGCCTCCTATCAGTTCTAGCTAGGGTTGCCAACTGTCCCGTATTAGCCGGGACATCCCGTATTTTGGGCTAAATTGGTCTGTCACGTACGGGACCGCCCTTGCCCCGTATTAGGCCCGTACGGCGCTGTAAGCCCGGACACTGTAGGCCCGGACACTGTAGGCCCGGACACTGTAGGCCCGGACACTGTAAGCCCGGACACTGTAGGCCCGGACACTGTAGGCCCGGACACTGCCTTCTCCCCATACCCCCTGACTCCGCTATCCTTAAGAGCTCTATCTAGCTCTCTCTTGAATGCATTCAGAGAATTGGCCTCCACTGCCTTCTGAGGCAGAGAATTCCACAGATTTACAACTCACTGACTGAAAAAGTTTTTCCTCATCTCAGTTCTAAATGGCCCATCCCTTATTCTTAAACTGTGGCCCCTGGTTCTGGACTCCCCCAACATCGGGAACATGTTTAACCTGGTGAACCTACGCTGCACTTAAAGCAAGCTGCCACTTAGTATTTGTCGTTTAACATATTGATTTATCACCTACCTTTGAACTCTTTGGGCTAAAGGAATCGAGGGGTATGGGGAGAAGGCAGGCACGGGGTACTGATTGTGGATGATCGGCCATGATCACATCGAATGGCGGTGCTAGCTCGAAGGGCCAAATGGCCTCCCCCCGCACCTATTTTCCACGTTTCTACAAAGCCAAGTAACCTAATTCTTTGTAATTAACGGACCGGAGCTGAAAATGTCGCTCACAAATCCAGGAACACAGACAACCTATTTTTACGCCTTCTCTCCCTCTCTCTCTCTCGTGCGTGGGTGCGATATTTGTCTGTTGGCGCTGGCTCACGCGCTGAGTGAATGATTTGTTGGAGTGCGGGACAAAGGCATTATAAATTGGCAGCTGGTACGCGCGGAAGCATGGAAATCCAAGACAAATGGAAAGAATTTCGGGAAAAAATTGCCTCAGGGGTTCAAGGCGGGAGTTTGATTCACGTCAACAGACCAACGACGCCCGGCTGCCTCGCATTCTATTCCCCTCATGATTTTGTAAACCTCTGCAAGATCTCCCCTCATCCTCCTGCGCTCCAAGGAACAGAGACCCAGCCTGCCACCAACCTCTCCCTGTAGCTCACACCCTCTAGTCCTGGTCGGCACGGTGGCGCAGCGGTAGAGTTGCCGCCTTACAGCGAATGCAGCGCCGGAGACCCGGGTTCCATCCCGACTACGGGCGCTGTCAGTACGTTCTCCCCGTGACCTGCGTGGGGTTTACTCCGAGACCTCCGGTTTCCTCCCGCACTCCAAAGACGTGCGGGTTTGTAGGTTAATCGGCTTGGTATAAATGTTAAAAAAAAGAATTGTCCATAGTGGGCGTAGGATAGTGTTAGTGCGCGGGGATCGCTGGTCGGCGCGGACCCGGTGGGCCGAAAGGGCCTGTTTCCGCGCTGTGCCTCGAATCCAAACATCCTCGTAAATCTTTTCCGAACCCTTTCCAAGTTTGACAACATCTTTCCAACAACACAGTGCCCAGAACTGAACACGATATTCTCAACGCGGCCTCACTAACGTCTTACGCAACTGCAAAGTGACCTCCCCCATCTTCTGAGAGAGAAAAAAAAAAGACTTGTGTTCCAACTGCTGGCAAAGAAACATATGGACAATAGACAATAGGTGCAGGAGGAGGCCATTCGGCCCTTCGAGCCAACACCGCCATTCACTGTGATCATGGCTGATCATTCTCAATCAGTACCCCGTTCCTGCCCTCTCCCCATACCCCCCTGACTCCGCTATCATTAAGAGCTCTATCTAGCTCTCTCTTGAAAGCATCCAGAGAATTGGCCTCCACTGCCTTCTGAGGCAGAGAATTCCACAGATTTACAACCCTCTGACTGAAAAAGTAATGACGTGTGCTTCATTAAAACACTGAGGCGGTGTTAAAGAGGAGATTCAGAATCAACGCTTTAATTGAAAAGCTTGTGATGTGCCAGAGAGTGAATCAACAATTTGAAAATCTAAGTGTCGCCTATTTAGAGAAACATAGAAAATAGGTGCAGGAGGGGGCCATTCGGCCCTTCGAGCCAGCACCGCCATTCATTGTGATCATGGCTGATCGTCCACAATCAGCAATCCGTGCCTGCCTTCTCCCCACACCCCTTGATTCCACTAGCCCCTAGAGCTCTATCTAACTCCCTTTTAAATCCATCCAGTGAATCGGCCTCCACTGCCTTCTGTGGCAGAGAATTAATTCCACAAATTCACAACTCTCTGGGTGAAAAAGTTCCTTCTCACCTCAGTTTTAAATGGCCTCCCCTTTATTCTTAGACTGTGTGTGTGTGGCCCCTGGTTCTGGACTCCCCCAACATTGGGAACATTTTTCCTGCATCTAGCTTGTCCAGTCCTTTTAGAATTTTATATACGTCTCTGTAAGATCCCCTCTCATCCTTCTAAAAACTCCAGTGAATACACGTTGGGAACATTTTTCCTGCATCCAGCTTGTCCAGTCCTTTAAGAATTTTATGTACGTCTCTATAAGATCCCCTCTTCAGTGAATAGACATTGGGAACATTTTTCCTGCATCTAGCTTGTCCAGTCCTTTTAGAATTTAATACACGTCTCTATAAGATCCCCTCTCATCCTTCTAAACTCCAGTGAATACACATTGGGAACATTTTTCCTGCATCTAGCTTGTCGTCTTTTTAGAATTTTATATACATCTCTATAAGATCCCCTCTCATCCTTCTAAACTCCAGTGAATACACGTTGGGAACATTTTTCCTGCATCTAGCTTGTCCAGTCCTTTAAGAATTTTATGTACGTCTCTATAAGATCCCCTCTTCAGTGAATACACGTTGGGAACATTTTTCCTGCATCTAGCTTGTCCAGTCCTTTTAGAATTTTATACACGTCTCTATAAGATCCCCCTCTCATCCTTCTAAACTCCAGTGCACACAATCCCAGTCTTTTCAATCTTTGTGGGGCGGTGGGACAAGTCAGGAGGGGGTGGGGGAGTGGGGGGGAATGCTATCAACAAGATTAAGTGTTTATGAAAACCTCTAGCTCCACACGGTACGTTCGCTCCGAGCTTTCCTGCTGTTTTCTTTGGCCTTGGCGCCCCTGAAAGTCACGTCACACACACACACACTTATTTATTTGCCAAATTCTTGGGCAGTTTGCAGCGTCTGTCTGTCACATGCCTCTACCCGACCCAGGTTGGCCAGAACAGCCCTCGTCGAAAGATTAGCAGCGTTGTTCATTGTGTGAGGAAGGCAGGGAAAACACCAGATGCCGGTTTAAACCGAAGACAGGCACCCGATAAAAAGCTGGGGCTAAACTGAACAGTGGACAGGAGGCGTCTCTGGAGAGACGGGCGGCAGGGAAACACGGAAAATAGGTGCAAGAGGAGGCCCTTCGAGCCTCAGAAGGCAGTGGAGGCCAATTCTCATGAATGCATTCAAGAGAGAGCTGGATAGAGCTCTTAAGGAAAGGCGGAGTCAGGGAGTATGGGAGAAGGCAGGGACGGGGTACTGATTGAGAATGATCAGCCGTGATCACATTGAATGGCGGTGCGTACTGGCTCGAAGGGCCGAATGGCCTCCTCCTGCACCTATTGTCTATTGAGCCAGCACCGCCATTTTTGGTAGCTCTGGGCTCATACACGCTGGAGTTTTGAAACATAGCAACATAGAAAATAGGTGCAGGAGGAGAGCCATTCGGCCCTTCCAGCCAGCACCGCCATTCATCGTGATCATGGCTGATCGTCCACAATCAGTAACCCATGCCTGCCCTTCTCCCCACATCCCTTGATTCGCTAGCCCCTCGGGCTCTATCTAACTCTCTTTAAATCCATCCAGTGAATCGGCCTCCACTGCCCTCTGTGGCACGAGAATTAATTCACAAATTCACAACTCTCTGGTGAAGATGTTTCTTCTCACCTCAGTTTTAAATGCCTCCCCTTTATTCTTCGACTGTGTGTGTGGCCCCTGGTTCTGGACTCCCCCCAAACATTGGGAAAACCATGGCGGAGTACAATTGATGGGCCGAATGGCCCAATTCTACTCCTATTCCTTTTGACGGAGAGGAAATGTGTCACGTGGAGAGGCAAAGGGCAGACATGGAAGGGAAGTTGTGGGGGCTGGAGACCGCGTGACACGGTGGGAGACAGGCAGAGACAACGAGCGAAGAGGGGAGACGGAGAGGAAGATTGAAGAGAGATACGTGCGACTTAGGACAGGGGACGTACAACGAGATCTGGCGCCCTAGTGCATCAGTCACTGAAAGGAGGCATACAGTACAGCAGGCAGTGGAAGAAAGCAATGGAATGTTGGCCTTCATAACAAGAGGAGTTGAGTATAGGAGCAAAGAGGTCCTTCTGCAGTTTGTACAGGGCCCTAGTGAGACCGCACCTGGAGTACTGTGTGCAGTTTTGGTCATCCAAATTTGAGGAAGGATATTCTTGCTATTGAGGGCGTGCAGCGTAGGTTTACTAGGTTAATTTCCCGGGAATGGCGGGAATGTCGTATGTTGAAAGACTGGAGCGACTAGGCTTGTATACACTGGAATTTAGAAGGATGAGAGGGGATCTTATCGAAACGTATAGATTATTAAGGGGTTGGACACGTTAGAGGCAGGAAACATGTTCCCAATGTTGGGGGAGTCCAGAACAAGGGGACACAGTTTAAGAATAAGTGGTAGGCCATTTAGATCGGAGATGAGGAAAAACCTTTTCAGTCAGAGAGTTGTGAATCTGTGGAATTCTCTGCTCAGAAGGCAGTGGAGGCCAATTCTCTGATGCATTCAAGAGAGAGCTAGATAGAGCTCTAAGGATAGCGGAGTCATGGGGTATGGGGAGAAGGCAGGAACGGGGTACTGATTGAGAATGATCAGCCATGATCACATTGAATGGCGGTGCTGGCTCGAAGGGAGAGAGAGAGAGAGAGAGAGTGAGAGGGAGAGAGAGAGAGAGAGAGAGAGAGAGAGAGAGAGAGAGAGAGAGAGAGAGAGAGAGAGAGAGAGAGAGAGAGAGAGATGAGAGAGAGAGAGAGAGAGAGAGAGAGAGAGAGAGAGAGAGAGAGAGAGAGAGAGAGAGAGAGAGAGAGAGAGAGAGAGAGGAGAGAGAGAGAGAGAGAGAAGAGAGAGAGAGAGAGAGAGGGGAGAGAGGAGGAGAGAGAGAGAGAGTGAGAGAGAGAGAGAGAGAGAAGAGATGAGAGGTGGTGGAGGGCATGAGAGAGTGGAGTAAGCCTCAGTTAATAAACATCAGAACCTCTATGTTTTCTTTGAACCACTTTGTCAAACAGCCGTAATATATCCGAGCGATTGGGAATATTACTGAAAGCACAGCTCCTGTTCCCGGCCGTTGGGGAAGTCCACCTCTGCTCCACTTCCCATCCCCAAAACACTTGGCCCCTTCAACGCCACACTGTGACTGATTATCCTTGGCCAGTTTTCCTTTCTTGCTGTATCAGCCCAATTTCTGCCTCTGGCGTTCAATCATAACAAGCCCGCATGTGCCGGCTCCCAAACGCCCTTCGAGAGTCCACAAACACCCAACCACATCAACCCGTGGGTGCCTCCATGACCCTCTCAGTTACTTCATCAAGAAACGCCGACCGTCTAGAAGGGGAACTGCAGATGCTGGTCTCGATCGAAGACAGACGCAAACGCTGAGTAACTCAGTGGGTCGGGCAGCATCTCGGGAGAGAAGGAATGGGCGACGTTTCGGGTCGAGACCCTTCCACACAGACAGTATAGGCCCGGACAGTGTAGGCCCAGGCAGTGTAGGCCCGGACAGTGTAGGCCCGGACAGTGTAGGTCCGGACACTGTAGGCCCAGGCAGTGTAGGCCCGGACAGTGTAGGCCCGGACAGTGTAGGTCCGGACAGTGTAGGCCCGGGCAGTGTAGGCCCGGGCAGTGTAGGGCCCGGACAGTGTAGGCACGGACAGTGTAGGCCGGACAGTGTAGGCCCGGACAGTGTAGGCCCGGACAGTGTAGGCCCGGACAGTGTAGGCCCGGGCAGTGTAGGCCCGGACAGTGTAGGCCCGGACACTGTAGGCCCGGACACTGTAGGCCCGGACAGTGTAGGCCCGGACAGTGTAAGGCCCGGACAGTGTAGGCCCGACAGTGTAGGCCCGGACAGTGTAAGGCCCAGACACTGTAGGCCTGGACAGTGTAGGCGCGGACAGTGTAGGCCCGGGCAGTGTAGGCCCAGACACTGTAGGCCTGGACAGTGTAGGCGCGGACAGTGTATGGCCCGGCAGTGTAGGCCCGGACAGTGTAGGCCCGGACAATGTAGGCCCAGACATTGTCGGTCAGGACTCCCCTCCCAACGGTAATGCAAATGCTTTCACCATGTGGAGTGCAAGGGTTCAAAAAGGCATCTCACCCGCCCCCCCAATTCTCAAGAGAAGAGTTAGACAGAGCTCTTGGGGCTAAAGGAATCAAGGGATATGGGGAGAAAGCAGGAACGGGGTACTGATTTTAGATGATCAGCCAGGATCATATTACATAGAAACATAGAAACATAGAAATTAGGTGCAGGAGTAGGCCATTCGGCCCTTCGAGCCTGTACGCACCGCCATTCAATATGATCATGGCTGATCATCCAACTCAGTATCCCGTACCTGCCTTCTCTCCATACCCCCTGATCCTTTAGCCACAAGGGCCACATCTAACTCCCTCTTAATATAGCCAATGAACTGGCCTCAACTACCTTCTGTGGCAGAGAATTCCACAGAGAACATTGAATGGCGGTGCGTACAGGCTCGAAGGGCCGAATGGCCTCCTCCTGCACCTATTTTCCATGTTTCGATGTTTCCCAAGGGCAATTAGGGGTGGATAATATATGCCAGTGAGAAGGCATTAACAACATCTGGTAAACTGATAAATAAATGTCGGCACGGTGGCGCAGCGTTAGAGTTGCTGCCTCACAGCAGCCAGACACCCGGGTTCGATCCCGACCACGGGCGCCGTCTTGTGCGGAGTTTGCACGTTCTCCCCCGTGACCTGCGTGGGTTTTCTCCGAGATCTTCGGTTTCCTCCCACACTCCAAAGACGTGCAGGTTTGTAGGTTAATTGGCTCGGTGTAAATGTAAAAATTGTCCCTAGTGGGTGTAGGATGGTGTTAGTGTGCGGGGATCGCTGGGCGGCACGGACCCGGTGGGCCGAAGGCCTGTTTCCGCGCTGTATCTCTAAACTAAACTAAACTAATGCACAGGTGATCGCTGGTTGACATGGACTCAGTGAGCAAAGGCCCATTTTCTATGCTTTAGTTTTGGTTTCGCTTAGATTTTTAGATTTAGATTTAGAGATACAGTGCGGAAACAGGCCCTTCGGCCCACCGGGTCCGCGCCGCCCAGCGATCCCCGCACACTAACACTATCCACACCCACTAGGGACAATTATTACATTTACCCAGTCAATTAGCCTACACACCTGCACGTCTTTGGAGTGTGGGAGGAAACCGAAGATCTCGGAGAAAACCCACGCAGGTCACGTACAAACTCCGTACAGACGGCGCCCGCGGTCGGGATGGAACCCGAGTCTCCGGCGCTGCATTCGCTGAAAGGCGGCAACTCTACCGCTGCGCCACCGTGCCGTGCCAAGTCTAGTTTAGAGATACGGCAGGGAAACAGGCCCTTCGGCCCACCGGCCCGCCCCTATCCCGCACCAATTAACCGACAGACCCGCACGTCTTTTGGAGCGTGGGAGGAAACCGGAACGCCCGGGGGCCGGGGGGAGAGAGTGCAAACTCCGTGCAGACTAGTCGGGATCGAACCAGGGTCTCCGGCGCTGGGAGGCATCGATTCTGTTGATCGACTGAAACTTGGGCAGAGGAAGAGCCTGCCAGGCCCTGGGCAGGAGAACAGAAC